>NW_014569752.1:273492-295056 GCF_001313835.1 Polistes canadensis | reverse complement strand
CACGTGAGATATAATTAAAATATAAACAAAAATGGGAAACATAATTTAAAATTAATTACCGATAGAAGACCACGAGGGAGCTTGCCAAACATCATTCAATTGCCAATAAAGTGCTCCCATCGTAAATCCTTCTCCTAAAGTATTTAATTCTGATCTAGCTTGACGATACGATTCAGTTTGTATTTTAACAGAGACAGCTTGATTTATTTGACTCAAATATATAAAATCTGTGAAATCTCTTATCGTATCGTTTGACTTTGGTATAAGAAAATTTTTCGAAATGAGGAGATTCATAAATTCCGTACCAAAAGGTAAATGTTGACGATGATTCATAATGTTACTCTTTGTATGTAAATCGTTAATATTATTTATAATTTTGGAAATCGTAAAAATCGATGGAAACGATTGAAATCCATATTCAGACATAAATCTTGAACGTGGGTATTGATTGATATCCCATCCATTGATTAAATAATTATAATAATGAACTGTAATAAATTTCATTTAATTATTTAATTACATTTCATAATATAAAATATATATATAATGAATCTTACCATCTCCATAGAAATTTGAATATGGATTTTGTCCGGTATAATTGTATTCTTTAGTATGTAAACCATTACTAGGACTGGATACGACAAAAGGTCTGGTAGTATCTAATTTTTGCACTTCCTTCTTGATTAAATTCACATAAAGTTTAATGTAATCATTTCTATATATATCCGCTTTACCAGTTCCATACCAATTACTGTACAAAGCTGCTTCATTTTCATTATTACCGGCCCATAAAACTACACTAACGTGATTTTTTAATCGTCTTACGTTTTGTACAACTTCCTCTTTAACGGAACTCAAAAATTCATCACTTGTAGGATACATGGCGCAAGCGAACATAAAGTCTTGCCAAATCATAATTCCAAACTCGTCGGCTAAATTATAAAATAAATCTGACTCGTACATTCCACCACCCCAAACTCTGAGCATATTCATATGCGCTTCTTTAGCCGATTGTAATAAATGTCTGATAACGTGTTCTTCAGCCGCTAATTCAGGAAATATACTTGCTGGAATAAAGTTACTTCCCTTTGCAAATATTGGTACACCATTTATCCGAAAATAAAAACTCAATCCTTTCTCTAAAGGTTCTTCTATTAATTCTATTGTTCTGAAACCTATACGCAAATATTTATTTAATGTTTCGGTTCCTGTCGTAACGGTAACTATTAACGTATATAAATTTTGTTTCCCATATCCATTCGGCCACCATCTATCAATTAATTTCTGTTAAATATATAATTCAAGATTATTTACAATATAAAATCATTTTTATAATGAAGAAATTAAATAAGTCAACTTACTGAATCTATTTTCAATATAATCGATGCTGTAACATATCCATCCTTAACTTGTAATATTACGTCAGATGAATTTTCAACGTAGTTAATATTTGTAAGATATAATCTTGAATTTATATTACACGTAATATTATCTGTATTTTTACGAGGAGGAATTTCAAAGAATATCGTTACAACTATTTCCCAATATTTGTCTCTTTCATAAACATCCGTTGTAACATCTGTGATTAGAATTTCTTTAGTAGAAATTAATTCAACGCTTTTCCTAGAATATTATTTTATTAGTTTACTATCAATTAAATGTCATAAGTAAACAAATAAATTGATTGTACCAAATGCCCATAGAAGGAAAAGCTGGGCCCCAATCCCATGAGAAACTAGCTTGCATTTTTCTAATATGATTAACGTGACATTCTCCATTATATTCTTTGGGAACACATTTTGGAGGTACGATGTATCGTAGACTTTGATTCTTGTATAAATCCTCAGCCATTTTTATAGGTGAATGAAATACAATTTTTAAAGCGTTCTCTCCTATCTATGAGTTTTTGTTTCTTTTTTTTTTATCTATGTATATATCTATATTGTTTTATAAAAAAAGAATAATAAACAAGTACCTTTAAATATTCTTCTATATAAAATATATATTTTAAAAACATATTAGAAGTTTCTTCTATTTTATGATCATTCAAAAAGATGGTAGCAAAAGTATCCAGCCCATGAAATATCAATGCTACCGTTGAACCATCTATCAAAGTATTTGTACCTGAAAAATTGATATCCATGAGTTAAGAAAGTTTAATTAGCGCATTTATATTTTTAAATAAATATTATTAATTACCAGTAAAATTTCTACTATATACAATGGTTTGATTACCGACCCATCGATTAATTACATCGTTTATTGCTAAAAGATTATCAGGTATCAAATGTGATGCTGTTAAATCTGTATAAACACCGCCTGGTACAACTGCTGGAAACTCTAATTCTATAAAGATAATATATTATTATTAATTATTAATAATTAAATAAATAAATACACAAAAGAGAGAGAGAAGAGAGATTTAAAAATAAAATATTTTACCTTTGCATTTTTGATTAGAATTTTTATCTAAAATAAATAAATACAAATTAATATGAAAAATATTATTTATGTAGAAGTAAAAAATATTAATTAAATCTTACCACATAAAATATTTCCTTTCCATGAACCATTTAAGGTTATGAATTCCATAGACACATTGTTTACACATATGATTAATAGGAATATTATTAATTTCTTCATATTTTTTTTATGTAAACTTTAAACAACCATAAGTTGTAAAACAATACAAATTAATTGATACTATTGTTAACGTAAATTTCACATAGACTTTATGTTGCATGTGTGATAAACATGCTAATATACATCTGCGATAAACAATAATTTTTTTTTTTAATTTTATTTAATTTGATTATTCAGCAAGAAAATATTTATTAATTGAAATATTAAAACGTAAGAGTAGTATTACACTACTGCGCAAATTATATATATATATATATAATTTGCGCAGTAGTGTAATACTACTCTTACGTTTTAATATTTCAATTAATAAATATTTTCTTGCTGAATAATCAAATTAAATAAAATTAAAAAAAAAAATTATTGTTTATCGCAGATGTATATTAGCATGTTTATCACACATGCAACATAAAGTCTATGTGAAATTTACGTTAACAATAGTATCAATTAATTTGTATTGTTTTACAACTTATGGTTGTTTAAAGTTTACATAAAAAAAATATGAAGAAATTAATAATATTCCTATTAATCATATGTGTAAACAATGTGTCTATGGAATTCATAACCTTAAATGGTTCATGGAAAGGAAATATTTTATGTGGTAAGATTTAATTAATATTTTTTACTTCTACATAAATAATATTTTTCATATTAATTTGTATTTATTTATTTTAGATAAAAATTCTAATCAAAAATGCAAAGGTAAAATATTTTATTTTTAAATCTCTCTTCTCTCTCTCTTTTGTGTATTTATTTATTTAATTATTAATAATTAATAATAATATATTATCTTTATAGAATTAGAGTTTCCAGCAGTTGTACCAGGCGGTGTTTATACAGATTTAACAGCATCACATTTGATACCTGATAATCTTTTAGCAATAAACGATGTAATTAATCGATGGGTCGGTAATCAAACCATTGTATATAGTAGAAATTTTACTGGTAATTAATAATATTTATTTAAAAATATAAATGCGCTAATTAAACTTTCTTAACTCATGGATATCAATTTTTCAGGTACAAATACTTTGATAGATGGTTCAACGGTAGCATTGATATTTCATGGGCTGGATACTTTTGCTACCATCTTTTTGAATGATCATAAAATAGAAGAAACTTCTAATATGTTTTTAAAATATATATTTTATATAGAAGAATATTTAAAGGTACTTGTTTATTATTCTTTTTTTATAAAACAATATAGATATATACATAGATAAAAAAAAAAGAAACAAAAACTCATAGATAGGAGAGAACGCTTTAAAAATTGTATTTCATTCACCTATAAAAATGGCTGAGGATTTATACAAGAATCAAAGTCTACGATACATCGTACCTCCAAAATGTGTTCCCAAAGAATATAATGGAGAATGTCACGTTAATCATATTAGAAAAATGCAAGCTAGTTTCTCATGGGATTGGGGCCCAGCTTTTCCTTCTATGGGCATTTGGTACAATCAATTTATTTGTTTACTTATGACATTTAATTGATAGTAAACTAATAAAATAATATTCTAGGAAAAGCGTTGAATTAATTTCTACTAAAGAAATTCTAATCACAGATGTTACAACGGATGTTTATGAAAGAGACAAATATTGGGAAATAGTTGTAACGATATTCTTTGAAATTCCTCCTCGTAAAAATACAGATAATATTACGTGTAATATAAATTCAAGATTATATCTTACAAATATTAACTACGTTGAAAATTCATCTGACGTAATATTACAAGTTAAGGATGGATATGTTACAGCATCGATTATATTGAAAATAGATTCAGTAAGTTGACTTATTTAATTTCTTCATTATAAAAATGATTTTATATTGTAAATAATCTTGAATTATATATTTAACAGAAATTAATTGATAGATGGTGGCCGAATGGATATGGGAAACAAAATTTATATACGTTAATAGTTACCGTTACGACAGGAACCGAAACATTAAATAAATATTTGCGTATAGGTTTCAGAACAATAGAATTAATAGAAGAACCTTTAGAGAAAGGATTGAGTTTTTATTTTCGGATAAATGGTGTACCAATATTTGCAAAGGGAAGTAACTTTATTCCAGCAAGTATATTTCCTGAATTAGCGGCTGAAGAACACGTTATCAGACATTTATTACAATCGGCTAAAGAAGCGCATATGAATATGCTCAGAGTTTGGGGTGGTGGAATGTACGAGTCAGATTTATTTTATAATTTAGCCGACGAGTTTGGAATTATGATTTGGCAAGACTTTATGTTCGCTTGCGCCATGTATCCTACAAGTGATGAATTTTTGAGTTCCGTTAAAGAGGAAGTTGTACAAAACGTAAGACGATTAAAAAATCACGTTAGTGTAGTTTTATGGGCCGGTAATAATGAAAATGAAGCAGCTTTGTACAGTAATTGGTATGGAACTGGTAAAGCGGATATATATAGAAATGATTACATTAAACTTTATGTGAATTTAATCAAGAAGGAAGTGCAAAAATTAGATACTACCAGACCTTTTGTCGTATCCAGTCCTAGTAATGGTTTACATACTAAAGAATACAATTATACCGGACAAAATCCATATTCAAATTTCTATGGAGATGGTAAGATTCATTATATATATATTTTATATTATGAAATGTAATTAAATAATTAAATGAAATTTATTACAGTTCATTATTATAATTATTTAATCAATGGATGGGATATCAATCAATACCCACGTTCAAGATTTATGTCTGAATATGGATTTCAATCGTTTCCATCGATTTTTACGATTTCCAAAATTATAAATAATATTAACGATTTACATACAAAGAGTAACATTATGAATCATCGTCAACATTTACCTTTTGGTACGGAATTTATGAATCTCCTCATTTCGAAAAATTTTCTTATACCAAAGTCAAACGATACGATAAGAGATTTCACAGATTTTATATATTTGAGTCAAATAAATCAAGCTGTCTCTGTTAAAATACAAACTGAATCGTATCGTCAAGCTAGATCAGAATTAAATACTTTAGGAGAAGGATTTACGATGGGAGCACTTTATTGGCAATTGAATGATGTTTGGCAAGCTCCCTCGTGGTCTTCTATCGGTAATTAATTTTAAATTATGTTTCCCATTTTTGTTTATATTTTAATTATATCTCACGTGTTTGCACGTTTTTTTTTTTTAGAATATGGAGGAAGATGGAAAATGCTTCATTATTATGCAACAGAATTTTTCTCACCAATTATTGTAACGTCTCGTTTATCTCAAGGAAATGAATTATCTTTATATATTGTTTCCGATAAATTATATGCGATAAATAATTGTACTTTAAAATGCAGCATCTATAATTGGAAATCGATGCAACCTCTTCATGTATATTCTTTCCATAATATCAAAATTGTAAGTATTTGAATCAATTATTCTTCTGTATAATACGCAAAGAATATTAAATACTTCTATGTGTGTTAACAGGAGCCAAATAAAGCGATGTTAGTTACGTCGATGTGGCTTGACAAACTTCTTGAAAAAGTTAAATGCGGAACATTGGCAGAAGCTAAGAAATTCTGTGTCGTACGTCTCACGCTTGAAGATAATAATGGATTACAAATCGCTCCAGTTAATTATGTTTATCCAACTGTATTAAAAGATGTTAATATTCCATCAGCCAATGTCAATGTAAGTAAATTTCATCTCTCTCTAAGCATAATAATAAAATATCCAATAAGTAATAATACACAAAATTTGTGTTATTTTAGATAAAAATTAATGGAAATCAATTACCAGGAAAATTGTCTAATTATCCAGATTATGAAATAGAATTAACGACTAATAATATAGCGCTTTTTGTTTGGTTGGAAGTGAAATCGATAGATGGTCATTTCTCAGAAAACGGCTTTCACGTCTTCCAGGAGAAAAAGTATATAAAGTTTCATGCGTATGAAGCAACTACGCCGGACATGTTGAAAAAAAATATACAAATTACAACTCTATCAGACGTTTACAAATTAAAACAAGATTTTTAATAAACATATTAATACTTTTATGGGTTAGATGGAGGAAAATAAGTATCGTAATGCAAATAAATTTCGTATCCGATGAGAAATATAAATATTATTAAAATTATTGAAGATATAATAATAATACTATCGGACATATTAAATAATTGTTAAATTTTATATTGACAAAATAATTTAAAAAATAAAAAAAGAAAGAAAAAAGAGAAAGAAAAAAAATACTTATATTATGTTAAAAACATTTATACATATATATAAAACTATAATTTAAATATTATAAAAGTATTACTTGAAGTTAATAAATAAAACAAACTACGAAAAAGCTAATACATACAACTTCAATGGTACAATTCACATTTTGTTTGTATTCTTTCTCGAGTTTTAAATACACTCTCATAGAATAAAATTAAAAATATATATATATATATATATAGAAGAGAAAAACTGCGATAAAATTAATTGTACGACGCAATAACTTTCATGTAAGTCACAAGATTTTTTGTTTTAAATTTTAAATTTTAGTTAGCGATTCGATATATTAGCGTATTATTATCAGATCTTAAAGATAATTATATCATCATTTTTTCTTATCGTGTATTAGTACAGGAACGTTAACAAATATATATAATTTCTTTTTAGTATCAACTCGTAATAATTAAATTGTATACCTAATTCTAATAAGCGTAAGCGCAGAGATATTATTCTATAAACATAAATTAAATATCAAATTGCTTATAAAATACTATACGATATTGCATATGCAATATAATTGATAGCAATATTTAAAACGTTTGTTTTAAATACAATCAAATGAGATATTGCATTTATACAATAATTTTAAAGTCATTGGAGTTTTAGAGTATGGAAGCAATATGTTTTAAAAATTTGATTTTAAATAATGAATAATTTAATTAGACATTTGAGATGTCTTTATCATTTCCATAGACGGTGAATTAAGATAATGACGACTTAAATTAATTACCACCATGATGCAACAGAGAAGTAATGGTCCAAAAATAGCACCTTCGACACCCAGACAAAATATTCCACCGGCTATGGACAAACCGGTAAGATACGGATGACCACCGCTAAAATAAAAATAAATAACAATTAAAGATCATATTTTTCTTCTCTTTTCATAGAAATTAATATATATATAAAATATACTATACCCTTTTATTTCTTTATAAAATTCCGTTACCACAATATTACATGGTAAGAAATGGAACATAAAAAAAGGGATAGCTATTGTAGATCCACGTGTAAACCAAAGTTCCAAAGTTGCAGGAATGCAAGCTATGTATGCATCCAGGAAAGGTACTGCACCTAACACCGTAGCAAATGCCGATGGTAAATATATTATTTTAACTTGAAACAAATTGTGCACGAACCACGTCCACATGCCAAAAAATGTAGCAAGCTTGAATGTGGCTGCGAATACACCGATAACAGCTTTTTGAAGAGCTACGGCGAATCTGTTAAAAGGTATTAATCTCGTCAATAATATTAATATTTTTTTCCTATCATATATATATTTATTAATAAAATAAAATAAATATCAATGAATAATATTTACCTGTCGCAATTAATAGGACTAAATAATGTTGTTAATTCGATGGGTTTATACGTTTTACCACTGGAGTTTAAAAGATAAAACAATGTGGTAAAGAAAACAATCTGTAACAATTAATAAAAAGAAATATAATATTTTTATATACAAAGAGAAATTCTTGTTAAAAAATATTATCTACATACCATGCTGAGTATAAAATTGAATACTGCAGTTCCACTCATAAGAATAATATAGAATAATTCAGTAAAAACAGTAAGTATCACAGACATGTTACCCTTGACTATGTTCCAAACAGAATCTAATAAAGACATAAGAATTCCAACATTTTCCTTAGCAAAGTTTTGTATGCCGGTCATATCGAACATATCTAAAAACAAATAAGTAATAAAAATGACATTTAATTAATAAATGACATTAAGTATTTTAAAATGATATATATATATAATCCACATACGTAAAGGAAGAGATCCATAATTATCTCTGAAACTTTCCCATACGGAATAAGCCGCTGCTGAATCTACTGTCGGTCCAATTAAATCTGGTTTCTCGTTAGACATCATCCATGCTTGGTAAAGTCTGTCCCAAAGTTCTAATACTTTAGTCTCCATTTGTTCTGTCTTAGCAGAATCTAAATCTTTAACAAGTTTCCTTATCTGATGCATATAAATTATAAACACATAAATAAAAATCTTTTCCGATAATTCATATGCATATGTACATATACACATATGGATATTTTACCCCATCAGAAATAGCACTTCTTCCATAAGTATATGCATTATCCAATACGCTATTAACAGATTCTTCCCATTCTTGAGGTACCCAATCTATATCTGGATTATTTATTAAGGAAGAATTAACAATTTCAGCTGTTACTTGAATTAAATGCATACCCTCTGCATACACCTGTTATGTGATTATAATAATAATAATAATAAAGTTAAATATATATATATAATATATTTATATATTTTCAGAAACGAACTAAATTAAACTAAATAACAAATTAATGAGTTATTTATACCTGTATTGTTATAAATATTGATGTACAAATGGTGAATACTAATAATCCAACTATGACTGCAGTTGTTGCTACTGCATCGATCGATCCTATCAGTGCTTTTTGTAATTTTTCATCAACTATTATAGCAACTTTATACAATCCTCTAACATTGGCTGGTAAAAGCGCTTGATTTCTTTCTTTACACCAATCGTTAATAATTCCTACAACGTACTTACATTGTTTGCATATTAATTTCCATAAGCCGAAATAGCTGCCAAGTTTTTTAGCAAAATAATATGCTATAGGAATGATTAATAATTGTATTATCCATTTGTGTTTCCATAAAATCATGCCGATGCAAGCGTAAAGTGCTCCGTACATATATTTATCCGTGTCGACTTTATCTTCCTCGATATCTAAAGACATTCGTAATTCTGTTTTCAATTTTCGTAAAAAGAAACGTTCTTGTGCAGTATGACTGGTAGAAGTTATATTAGACATAGATTTAGTTTTCTCTTGTCCGATCTTTGAATAAAGCACACCTCCTGCATCCGAATCTAACGACATCGATTTATTAATTATTTTTTCCGACGTTGTAGGTATGCTTCTTTCCATAACAGTTTTATCAACATCTTCTTCTGTATCTTCAATCCTTTTTTTATTGATTATCGTACCTTCTTCCCATTTTGGAAATGCACTATTAGTCATTACAAAACAAATAGCTTCTGTAAGTTTTATTTGATGACCCTCGATTTCTTGCGCTTCCATAATTAATAATACTTCATATATAAAACCAACCAAATACAAAACTTGCAGAGTGATAAATATCAATATTTGATATGCACCAAATATATTAGAAATATACAAACTTATCATGAACCATAAGACGAATGATGTATAACAGAAATGTTTCGAATTCTCTGGTGACCAATAAATGTATAATACAGATAAATAACCGATTAATAGAAAAGTAATCTGTAAAAAAATAATACAACATAATTAGGGAACAATTTTTATGAACGATGAAATCTTAAAGACAAATTCTTACCATATAAATATTGCAAGTCGATATGAAAAAGCCAAAGATAATACTAAAAGCGTTAAATATCTGCCATATTAGGCAAGACAATATATTAGGCGTATAACTATAAATTGCCATAGTTATACATGCCATTGAAATAATACCAACAATGTATTTTATGTAATCCCATAACGCAGTACCCAACGTTTCTGCGGTATTATCTATTATATGAAGAGGTAATATTATAAAGTTCAAAAACAAAGGTTTGTTAGTTGATTCGGTTTTATTGAACCATGATTTTCCTCTTGTCGTTAAAGAATATTTAAATGGAAAAAGAACAGCACCACATAACAAGGCCCAAATGAGTGGTTTTAAAAATGGGCTTAATACAATGTATAATCCATATCCTGCAGCAAGCACCAAGGAGAGCAAAAAAAGTGCTACTGCATTATAAATACCCTGTTTTAAAGCTTTCTCGTGGCTTGCATTAAATCCGGATAACATGTTGAACAGATTGTCCATCGGTGATTTAGTGACATCCATAATTTAATTTCTAATTTATAATTTCTTTCTTGAGTTAACGTTTGACATTTATTTTGAGGTTAAAATTAGATCACCATGAGTCATAGATATATACAGAACATCCTTCTTTGAGTTCACTCTTACATATAATCATTACTATATAAGAAACATATATATATATATATCAACTTATGTACTTGTTATGTATAAATTCCTCTCTTTCACACATGTATATGAAAATAATTTCTATTTATAAACTTTGATCAGGCAATAACATTAAATATAAAATATGTAAGTGTATATTTATAGATTAATCACGCATGCGTATTTTATATTTAAATTCAAGAATAGGTTTTTTTTTATCAATGACTGTAAATTATATATGATGTTTGTATTATGGTTGTTATAGAAACAGAGTTATTGTTTACACCACATTTAAAAAAGTCTTCTTTCATGCAAGCTTATTTACTTTTCTTTCTTTTTGTTTTTATGCAATTTGAATTTATTGTGCATTATCTTGTGTACAATTGATTGAATAATATTTTAAATATGTGTGACAATGTCTAATTTACAAGAGATCAAAACTAATTATTTATGTCAATGTACTGTTTCTATCACAGACGAAATTTTACCAAAACAAATAAATGAAACTAAAGAGAATTTTAATAATGTATTAAACATACACGAGATCGATGAAGACGATGACTGCGAGAACGATATTGTTCATTCTAATAATTTAAATGACAATGAAGATGATAATGAAACTATAAAAGATAAAGAAAAGAATACCCTCGATGATGAATACGCTTATACAAATGAATCATTTTATTCTGATGAATCTTGCAGCGAGTCAGAGGAAACTGCATCGCAATATTTAGTCAGTGGTTCTTGTTCGCTTTACATCGATGATAATAAATGTGAAGAGGATGGGAAATTAGAGAATTTAAATGGTAAACAGGAAGAAGAGATTGATTACAATGAAGAAACTGAAGGAAGTATAAGTGTAGAAAGAAGCGAAAGAATACGGCAGAGTAGCGAACAAAATTTAGAATTTGTAAGAAGAACTAGAAGAAAGAATATGAGTTTTACAGATGACGAGGTACGGAAAATTGAACGCGAGAATGAACTTCTATTGAGAAAAATAATGGCACAGCATAAACCTCGTGATAAAGTTCTTAGGAAAGGTGCTCTACCTAAAATGAGTAGTTCAGCTATTAATAGAAAAAGACTGCAAAAGAAGATCGAAGGAGATAACATGGTATATATTCTTATATCGATGCATTAGGATATATCACTTAAATGATTATAATATATATATATGTTAGCGTTTTGTAAATATTTTATTAACAATATTTGCAGATGCTTCTTCGTAGAATACAACAAGCAAAACCATGTGTGATATCAAAATCAACTACACCAGGTTATAGAATGACTTTTATATGACTATGAAATTAATTAACATAACGATGATTTATGATTGGTATATATATATATTTATATTGAGATTTTATTTGATAAATCTCTAATTTAATAAAATCTAAATTAAGTAAATCTTTAATTTAAAGTCGAGTCACATATTTCTCTCTCATTTAATAACGAAATTATATTAATTTATATTATATATTCGCCATTATTATGTATAACTTTCTCCCATCTTTCTGGTAGTTTATCAATTCCTTCTTTGTAAAATGTGGTTGGTTTGGACTGGAAGAAGTTTTCGACAGCCTGATTGACTTGTTCTTCAGATTTGAAGGTTTTTCCATTCAAAAAGTTTTTCAAGGAAGAGAAAAGGTGGTAATTTGTTGGGGCAAGATCTGGTGAATAAGGTGGGTGTGGTAAAACAGACCATCCAAGCTCAAGAATTTTTTCTTGAGTCACCTTTGCTGTATGTGATCGCACATTGTCGTGTAAGAGAATAATATTTTTGCGATTGACGAGTGCAGGACGTTTTTCATTGAGTTTCTCTTGCACTCTTTGCAATTGTTGAACGTATCTATCCGCAGTAATCGTTAAATTTGGTTTCAACAACTCATGATAAATAATACCTCGACAATCCCACCATACACACAATAAAACCTTTTTACCATGTATGTCTGTTTTTGGATCTAGAGATGGTTGAGGTGGTTGCGGTGGTTGATCCTTGTCAAGCCACCGTCTTTTGCTAATCTTATTTTCATAAGGTATCCATTTTCTATCACCTGTTACAATATCATTTAAAAAAGGCTCAATTTTGACTCGTGAAAGCAGATTTGTGGCGATTGATACGCGATCTTCTTTATTCTGTTCACTAAGATTGTGAGGTACCGATACTTTTAATTTACTGACTTTCCCTAATTTCTCCAGATGACGATTAACAGTTGATTTTGATATATTCAATCTTTTTGCTATTCCTCTCGTTGATTGTCGTGGATTTTGATCCAATATTGTCTTTAAAAGGTTGTCGTCAAAGTCGGAAGGACGTCCCGCTCTTGGTTCATCTTTTAAACTTGTATCTCCAAATCTAAATTTTACAAACCAATTTCTAACTGCCCGATCAGTTATTAATCCTTCACCATATACGGTGCATATTTTCTCCGCTGTTGCTTTAGCACTATTGCCTTGTTTAAATTCCCAAAGCATTACATGACGAATATGCACTTTTTCATTCTCCATTTCAGAGGTTAAGGAAAACAGTTTGACATGACGTGTATAACACAAAATATTTGACAAATGATTAAATGAATCTTCATTTATATAATAGACAAAAATATTCCTTTTGCCAAAAACTCATAGTGGATAGATACGAATAATGGATTTTATTTAACTGTATTGGATTTTACTTATGACTCTAGATCTATTTCTATGCCGCCATTTTTATATTTCATCTTATTATGTCTATATAAATTATTAATCGTTCTTCGAGTCATAGATAAATTCTCTAAGAAGATTGATAATTATTATGCCATACTCTTTATAAGAGATTTTTAAATTAAAACAATAATTATATACCAGTCTTGAAGAGTAGGTACATATGTTTTATTTTCCTTTTGTATACATCACAACTTTGTAAAATGTCTTGAAAACTTTTACTACAGAAATTTCTACAAGAAGAGTCAAGACTATAAAAATCACAGTTCTCTCTCACTTTTTAATTAACTTAATTATCATTTCTTATTTTTCTTTCTTTTCTTTTTTTTCTTCTTTTTTTTCAGTAATAACAAAATAACAATATTCTCAAATATTATTGAGTACCGTGAACAATAATTTCTCATTTACAATAAATATCAAATAAAAAAGAAAACGAAAAACAATGTGCAATTGAGAATCAAATTCTTAAAGAAATTTAAATGATTACTTAAGTTTTTTCAATGCTGTAATAATGTATCATGCACTTTTAATCATAATCAAACTAATGAAAGTTAATTTGATCTATGAAAACAAATAATTGACGTATATTTTTAATACAATGTAATTATATCAGCTTATCAAAATTTAGAAATACGCATTTTAAAAACGAAACAATTTTATAATATATTGTATAAAAAGAGAATCTTTTTTTATTGCCTTCAGTAAATTTCTTTAATTCGAATAAAACAAAATTGAATGTCGCCGTGAACTTGATTAGTCGATTGATCTCAATTGCAATTAATTTTTTTTATAACTTTGTTGTATCTTTTTTTGTTTTTTTTTGTTTGTTTTTTTTTAATACATTACTTTCACTTCTTCACAAAAAAAAAAAAAATACTTTTAAACAAGCCAACAATATCACGAGATAAATTAGTAACGTTAACAGTTATTAATCCTCATGCTTTTTTTTCCAAGACTCTGTTGATGACGGCGTCCAAATTGTATTTAAAGAACGAAACGGATCAAATCCAGTTCCATCCTAAAATAATAACTTTGCTATACTTCGTATAATATTCATTTTTATCTAACTCTCTTTCGTTATTCATTTAATTATATATATATATAATATATTATTCCAATTTCTTTAATATGTATATATATAAATTATTTAAATATATTTGTTAAACATTATTATTACCTGTGCATCTGATTCTGATAATTGTAGTGGCACAGATAACGTAGTATGTGGTTGTGCGGTTGCACCCCAAGGTGCAGCTGCCCAAACACCACCTGTATTAACACCCCATACGCCACTTCGTTCTTCTCCGACTGCTGTTCTAGTGTATAATGGTTCCCAATTAGTTTCTACATTCGCCCAATTATCTACGATAAATTAATAATACGTTGTTATTTAAAAATATACCCTTTTTTAAAAAGTAAATAAAAAAGAAATAATATATTCAATAATAAATGACATAAAATGTTTTGTTACCTCTTAAAGAATCTGTTAAATTTGTGCCATCTTCTGTAGAATTAGAAGAGTCAAATTGAAAAGAACCTGTACTATCCGATAATAAATCTACCATAGATCTATTATCGTTCCACAATTGACATCTCGTATCTTCTTCTGGACTTTCTAATTCGACCAATAATTCATCCGTTTCTGGAAGATCGTCATACGGTACTAATTCTCTTTCGAACTACAATGAGATAAACCACAAAGATACAAATAAATCTTACAATGATAAAAGTTATAATATGTATATAAATATTACGTACTGAAGGATCTATAAAGTTATTGATAAAATAACTATTTATAAGCGGGATATTAGTTTGCGTCATTAAATGATCCTGACAAATCAATTTAGTCCTTCCAACGGATGGTATGCAAAGTGGTAAAACATCTGGCATTACTTCGTATTCTTTGGTAGATTCTATCGATTCATGGTTCTGCTGTTGTTTTATATATTCTATATCTTTGTTATCGTTATTAAATACCAAAGATAAATTGTGTGAGACTGCTTGATTTTCATGTAAATTTGACAAATTAGAAAACGTTGGGATGCTTTCTTGATTACGTGCTACAACGTCGCTAAATTTAGCTCTGTGTTCGCCCCATCCCGAAGGTGGTGGTGGCGGTGATATCGTAGGTGTTGTTCCTAAATTTCGTATCCCATCTTCCTTTGCATTTGTATTCCCGTTTAAAGACGAATCTGTAAATAAATACAGCATAATACAAGACATACGAATAATTATAAATTAGTTATCTACAAATAAATATATATATATACATAGTTATATATACTTTTTGTATGAATTTTATCAGTTCCACGTCGTTTCTGCGATACTTTATCTTTCCTTGGAAGATTTTTACTCTGTCGTGGTAATTTATAAGACGATTCGACTGTACGCGATCCATGAATATGATATTTCGTACTAGATCTAGTTGTATTTGTTTTCCATCTATTCGGATTGTTATGCCTTTCTTTGTCGTATTCGTCATCGTCACAATCCCCCTCGTAATTGTCTTTGTAATCGACGCAAGGTACAGACGGGATTATAGCTTGAGATTTGTTTTTTTTATTCCCTTGTTTTCTTTGTAATTTATCTGTTTTTATACAATTTTGATCGTGTCCCTGAAAATAATATAATATAATATATTTTTGTAAAATAAGTATAGACAATCTGGTTAAGATTTAAATAAAAAAAATAAAAGCTTACTTTACATAAAGACGACGAATCATCCTGTACTGAACTTTCCGTCGTCGTCGATGAAGTTTCTTCTTCCGAAAGTTGAACATTGTTTTTTTGCTGCGATGATATTTCGAGTTTCTTTAACGTGTGATTACTATGACCGGTACTACTATTACCACCAGTTATTTGCTTTCTTTTATTATCCGATTTATTACTTTTATTATTTAAATAAATATTATCTCCTTGCGTTTCATTGTCGCATGACTTTAACGATTCTTCTTTCCCATTTCCAACATTGTTTGATTTAGTTTTTCTATTTATAACTGGACTAGATTTAATTAAAGAATGCGTCCTATATTTCTTTTCTTGTACTGACTGAATTTCAGTAAATGTATTTTCTATCAGACAATTATTATCGGATTGACTTTCTTGAATGATTATTTGTTGTTTTTTATTATTTCTCTTTCTAGTACCAAGTGAAATATTCGTGATATTATTCGAATTATCAAGGGTATTTTCGCAAGATTTGAAAGATAACAAATCTTTCGATTCTGTATCCAATTTAAAACGTTGTTCTTCTTCCGATGTCCAATCAGAAATTTTCAGACTCTTTTGCAAATCCTTGTCCTTACAACGTTTATTATTAATTAACATCCATTCCGATGTTACCTCATCCCTTTTATTTAATTTATTTTTATCCTCGTTAATAATTTTCTCTTTCAACGTATTATTTATATCAGTCATTTGAGCTGGCACGTACGACAAAAGCCTAAGATCAAGAGGCGGCTGAACAGAACTTTCTCGAGATGAATTAACCAATGTACCTTTTAATATTTGTTCCGATTCGAGAAAGGATATAGCTAATACAAAAATCAACAATAACGATGAAAGAAATACAGCTGCCCAATGTAATATATTTTCCCATGACGGTCTAATTAATATTGCTGAGCAAGGTTCCAATAAATGCATAGGAAGTGTTGCCAATAAATTAAGCTTTATCGTGCTAGTCTGATTTTCAGTTCCCAAACTCGTTAATATTAATAATTTTCTTTCAATCCGTGATAAAGTAAAGTCCGGCGTAAACGCTATTTCTATTTTTTGCGTAACATTTGGGAGCAATACAAATTGGGCACAATTAAGTACCTTAAACCCATATCCTTCGCAACGCGAACCACTTATATAGAAATCGTAAATATGTACCAATAATTCGCCAGTATTTCTCGCCGTGAAGGATCTTTTAACCGTTAAATTTGGAATAGAATTTCTTTTCGATCTTTCACCTATTCAAAATCAACGTAATTGTTAATTAATATCTTTATATAAATTTTATCAAAAATATATGTTTGATAATTTATATATTATAAATAAATAAATAAATAAGTTTGATAGAAATATTTTAACGATTGTAAAAAAGAAAAAAGAAATAAATAATTAAATATTTTAACTACGTTTCATACTAAGCCGATAGAATAAGGATAAGGGAACGTACATACGTTCACAATCTTTAAGGTGTTTATCTCCAAGTTCAAATAATAAAGGCGTAGTAGAACCTGGTTTACGATTTCCAAACCTAAATTGTGCACTTGCTCCTCGTCCCATTACACGTAACACTTCTAGGATGGTCATATTATTTCTAAAATATTTTCAATTCGTGTTTAATTGTTATAAATTATTTTTTAAATATCTATACACATACCTAATATATATAAGAGCAGACGAAAGTGATGCAGAAGAAGGTGAATATGTTATTTTAATAGTTTTGGATTCTGAAGGATTTAAATAGAAAGGAAATGATTGCGAAGCCACCGTAACATCCCATTGTTTTTCAAACGATTCTCGTTCCTCCGCGTTGTCTTCCAATTTAAATTCCTCTTGTACTGTAGGTAAACATTCTGTACACATTGGTTTGAACCTATTTAAATGATATCGTCACAAGTAATTCATTTCTATAAATTCATTATCAAGATTGCAATAAATATTTTTTTAATATTATATATATACATACTTGCTAGGTAAAGAATGAAATAATCTTGATCCTTGAGGATAACTCCAGTCCATTACTAATTGAATTATTAAAGGATTTCTGCTCGGATTATATAATTTAATTTTTTTATGCGACGTATATCCAACTTGCGTTAATGGAAACATTATTATACTTTTGTTTTTGCTAGCATTTCCAGAACTGGTCAATAAACTGGGCCAATGTGGTTTGATGTTGACATCAAATTTATAACCACGTACTTCGTTAGTATCTAAACGCATTGTTACATTATCCCAAGAACCTCCTCCAGTAGAATTAATGAAACGCATGTAACGTGTAGTTAGTAAATTTAAATCTGTATCACGTGTGTGAGAAGGAAGGCTCATTGTATTTAACCATTGACTACCAGCTGTAAATGAAAAACAATAATAACGTAACAACTGTATCTTTAATATATTTATACGTGCGTGCGTGTGGTGTACGTAAGAAATTATTTAATAAAAATAATTAAAATACCGTTTGTATCTAATAATAAGTCAAGGTAGCATCGTTGTTTACAGTTGATGGATGGATTAATCTTTATAGATCCTACCAGATTATCACCTTTAGATATTGTCGGTAACGATGCTTCTTCTAAAGGTATATATTTTATTCTATCATCTTTATTAACTGAAATTATTTCAGTTACTTCCATCGGTCTGGCAAACGTAGAATGCACTTTAACTTGTTGTACGCATATCGATCCCTAGATACATAAATATTATAAACATATATATTAGATAGTATATTACATAATAATAATAATAATAAATAATTTATAATTATTTACTTACAGGAAAACAATCTGTAAATATAAGTTTCTTTACAGATATTTTTCCATGAGCAACTCGCATGAATACGGGTAAAATAAATCTTTCGTATTTGGTTCTAACAAAGACATCGCCGACTATCGTATCCTCTTCTATCATAGGGGCTTTTACTATGATCTTAAAAATAGCTAAAAATCCAGGTTTTATAAATTGCTGTAATTAATAATATTTATATTGTTTTTAATATATATTATAGGACATAATTTTAAACGTAAGATTAACAATACTTACAGTGCCAGTATTACTACATACAGTTACGTTCTTAAGCTCCTCGTCCAATAAATTAGCAGGGCCACTTTGACAACCCATCAATTCCAAAACTGCTCCAGGCATATTTACTCCCCAATCGTGTAAATCTATATTAACTGGATTCTGATTTTCTAATGCAAATATTGCCTCGTTTTCAGTTCCACTACTAACGGTACCAAAATTCATGGTACCTTTATCGTCTTCTCTTTCTCCTGGAACTATTCTCCTTACTTTTCCATCATAACTTAGTAAGGGTACTTTAGTTATAGATACATTTGAATGTATTAATATCGATGATTCCATCTCGACGTCATCATTTTTCTTTTCTTTGGTAAGTTGTAAAGAAAATATATTAACTTTTTGTTCTGGCTTTATTACTCTAGGAGTAAAATTTTTTATCTGGAAAAAAATCAATGATATAACCATATTGATATAATAAATAATATTATAAAATATGCGTAGTTTTGTTTCTTACCATGAAACGAGATTTAACATTAGGTGACATCGTAACATGTGTGATAGCTAATGGTAATTTAAATTTATTTACAACGCTAAAATTTTGGGCTTGGCTAGTTTGCAGAGAACAATAATGAGTAATAGAAGCATTTACTTCTAGTCCTCCTTGTAACGCCTGTGCTATCCATGGTATGGCTAATTTTTGACTAGTACCACCAGGCCCCATTGCTTTAATCATTAATTTTCCCTTAAAATGTTGTAATTCTAAACCAGCTTTCCCTGAAACATATATAATCAAATGAAAATAATTTGAAATAAATGTATTACATTTATTTATAATATATTTCACAATAATTGCATTATTTACAATCATAAAATAGTGTTCCAATAGCAATTGGGATATCAGTATCCCCAGGAATAGTAGTTGGCTTAAATTGGAGTCCTAATGCTTTCGATATGGGGGTGCTAATAATATTCTAAAAATAATAATATAATAAGATATAGATATAATTTATAATATATTAATCATTTGAGTCTTAGAGATCTTTTAAAAAGAATCGTATCAACAATTCGTATCGATAACGTATCAATTTCTACAAGAAATCTGAACAGCGAGCGCGCGTTGCGACTCAAATGATTAATTTTATTATCTAAATATAAACAAACAGATGATGGATCATTTACCACAACTTTAACTGCTTTTTTAGCTGAATTTTTTAAAGCAATTATATGATATGTGGGTGGTTGTAATGAACCTCCCATACCAAAATTTATTCTTCCCGAACTTCCACCCCAATGAAGACCAGCTCCACTCTTAACTTCTACTTCGACTGCTACAATTAATATCTCAGCAGTATTATTTACTTTAACTCTAAAATAAAATATATATAACAATTGTGTTAGTATCGTTCTAACAACAGACATAGAAATGTATAAAAATGTTGGTTAATGCAATCTTAAACAAACCTAATATATGCAGTGTGATTTTTTTCTGTATAAGCATTAAAATGAAGCCTTATAATTGGTTTCGTTTGATAAGGTGGTATTTCCCATAATTCACGAGAACCCTCCGCTTCCCCTGATGGTAATTCCAATTGAAATTCTCCTCCACTACTATATATTTCTACTACCTTAAATTAAAAATAATCAGGAACATATCACAAAATAATAATTATTCTTCCAACGCTACAATTTCTCGAAAAGAAATATTTTAATTATTGATATTAGAGCAAAAATAAAAAAAAAAACAAAGTATCAATTAGATTATTTATTATATTACATAATTAAGAAAGATAGATTAAAATATTTACTTGCAATGATTCTGGATGTGGATTATGCATGTATATTAGCGGAGTAAAAGATGCGTTTAATGGTAACTTTACATCGATTACGGGTCTTAGTCGATATGGACTACTAATGCTTATTCCTCTGACCTATATTCAAACAAAAAATTGTAGGTAAGGATGAAATATTTATTTAAAAGAAATAGAAAATGCAAAAAAAAAAGAAATAATAATAAGTAAACATTACAATAATGTTATACGTTACTTGATACTTTATAGTACCCTCTGATGTGTGTATAAAGAGGTAAGTATCAATCTCACCTTCTTCTCTACCAAGAAATATTACATTGAATGTCGTATTTCTAAGAGGAGGTATTACCTGAATAAAAAGTATTGAAAAAAACATTATTTTAAATATAAAAATAATATTTAAAATCAACAATATATCGCTA
>NW_014569752.1:237381-273476 GCF_001313835.1 Polistes canadensis | reverse complement strand
AATAGATGATAAATGAATTGTCCTATTATGGTCTTTATTAATTAACATCACAGTTTCTTTATGGGGTATACCAAGTTGTCTACAAATATTATATATATATATATATATATTTATACTTACTTTATCTTGGAAAAATGATGAATGAAAATGACGAGTATTTCCAGAAATAGATGATAAATGAATTGTCCTATTATGGTCTTTATTAATTAACATCACAGTTTCTTTATGGGGTATACCAAGTTGTCTACAAATATTATATAATCAATTATTATTAAATATTTAAATGAGACAATGTATAAGATCAAAAATAAATACCTTTCTTTAAAATCCAAAACGTGGGGTAGGAAATAAATATGGGACAATGTATCTTGTACTTTATCTTCATCTGGTACAGTATCCCTTTAAATATCATTTGATGATTTAAAATATTTGAATTATAATTTCAATGAAAAATAGGAAAAATATAGTTATCGAGAAAATCATTTTCTTTACTGCGCACATTATGATATATGACTGGTAAAATCTCAGACGCCCTTTATATTAAATATCTTTCCTATTTACCATTATTACGGTCATGCTTACCCAACCCCGTGCACTGTATTAGTAAAGTCCTAAAACAAAATATATAATGATATATATATATATATATAATATAAAATATTATTGAAATAATTGTAACGAAAACAATAAATATATTCATTACAAATCTACCTTATGCATAGGTAATGGTATATTATCCAAAAGATATTGAACATCGTTGTCATCCTGAACGAATGCTGTAAAAATAATAAGTAATACTTAGTTAACAATTACACTATTTAATATAAGAAAATATTAATAAAAAAAAGAAAAATAAGTTTATTTATTTTCTATAAGCATTAAATGTATATTCCTAAAATTCAATGATATAACATTAACAATATATCATACTACAGTTGCATATAAATAATGCATATCATAAGAGAAAAAATAAGGTTATATTATTACTCCATTAAAAGGACAGAAAAAGAAATATTTCTTTTTATACATATATATGCTGCACGAAAGTACTAGAAACTTACAAAGAGGTTAGTATTAATCGATATACAAGATATTTACATACTAACATTAAATATAAATCAAAATGCAGTATGGCTGTTTGAATATTTTAAATAGATCTATAAAATCTTGAAGGTAAGAAAAGAAGAAAAAAAAAAAAACAAGAAAAGAGAAAAAAAAAAGAAACAAGATAATAATTTAAACGTAACAATGGCAATTGTGATACGTCAATATGTATAATTAATGTTTAAAAAAAAGAAATAGGAATAATTAATGCATATCTATTAAAAAGTATTACAAAATGCATAGTAAGAAATTGTTGATGTCAAAACATAAGAGAAATTGAGCTTACCATTATTATGTCCATGTAAGGAGGGTCGAATTTGTGAGGTTGAATCCAAAAATGATAACAAGAATAAACAATAAAATACTTTTAACTCAATCATAATATTAAATCTTAACGTATTGTTTTGTTATTTTGCTTGAGCACAAATGAAAATGCGCTTTCGGCCATACTTTTATATTATCGAAGTTAACCATGATATCGATTGTATCACCGTTTAATTTGAAGTATGCAGTTTAGCGATAACCAATGAGTGCATTCAATTGTACCTTTATATTGTATGTCTCGAATATGATTGGTCATCATTTAAAACTTGGCCAATCAAATTGAAGAAATTATTTATAATTCAAGTTTCACACGTTTATCGTTTTATTCGTTTTACCTTTGATCTTATGGTTAACTTCACTTCATTCAAATTTAGAATTACTTGAAGTAGTCTGATATTTGTAGCAAAGTAGTATGTATATATAATATATCTTGGTTATACCATGTGTTTGATAAAGTATTTCAAGAAAAAGTTTATGAAAAATATCTAGTTAATTAAGATAATATTTTGTGTTTGAATATTAAAATATATCATATTTTTAAACTTGAAGATATATTTTTTGTATACTGTGTGTTACATACAACAATAATTAATATTTATATTTAGTTAATGAAATTGTAAATAAATGGATAGAACCAAGCAACGTAAGAACACTTAGCAATATATATTTTTATTATTTATTTATGTGAAATTATTTATTAATATCATATTTATTATGTTCAATAGGAAAGGATTTTCACAAAAATAAATTGTCCTGGATTTATAAAAAGAAACTAAAATTAAAACGAGCTGAAAATCAAACACGAAATGAAGACACCAATAAAAAATTAAATACTACTGCAACAAGGATTGTTGTTCGTAATCTTCCATTTGAAGTATGAAATGATAATGATTTTATCTTTCTTTCTCTCTATGTATATAAATTTAATTCTATATGATTATTATTATTAATAGATAAAAGAAGAAGAAATTAGAACGTTGTATCAAAAATATGGAGAAATAGAAAAAATAATCCTTCATAGTCAGTTGCTCGCTGGTTGTGCGTTCATAGACTTTAAACGCATACAAGATGCATCCAAAGCAATATTTAATACAAATAAAAAAGAATTTTTTGGTAATACATTATCCTATTTATCGTATCTTTAGACTCATCTGTATATTTAGATAAATTAGAAATAACTTTTTCTATTACAGGTAGAACAATTACCAGCGGATGGGTCCTTGAAAATTCTAAGCTTTACAAAAAGGCAAATAATATCATTGAGACTGATAATAAAAATAAACCTTCCAGTCCCTCTTTGAAAAGAAAAGATACAAATCAAGGAAAAGAACCCAAATTGTTAACATTGCCAGAAAGTAATAAACCAAAACGATTAAAAAGAAAACATTAATAGTTAAATATAAATAGATATATTGTTTTCTATTTTGTTAAATAAAGATTTAATAATCGATATTTTGTTAATATATCAATACAAAGAAATATAAGTTTAAAATAGATTAGAAATGTTGAAATAAATTAGGTTTAAATGTTAAGGTTGTTTTACATGTTAAATTTAATTACAAAAAAAAAAAACTTTGTTCAACTTGTAAATTCAGCCTAAACACTGCAGCCAACATTAGAATTGCAATATCAATCATACCAACATAACAAACTCGAATAACCTCGTGTAAAATAAAATCAAACATTTTGTATTCATTTAAAGTATGATATAAAGTATTAATTTTAAAAAAAAGTAACATAAAAATCATATTTTATACCTTTAAAAAAATAAATATGAAAATATATGAATTTAATTTATAATTAATATGAAACATCATTATATATGAAATATACTTCTCATTAAATATATTAAATATATAAATATTAATACTTTCTAACCTCGCAATTATTTTGTAATTATATTGATTATATTGAATAAAAGCTCATAAAAAATGATAACAATAATAAAATAATCATCATAAAAAGCATAGATTGCAATACTTGTTTAATTATATTATTTTAAAAATAAAATAAACAAAATACAGGTAATATATGATCATTCAATTATAAAATCCATCTTTCTCTGGTATTTTGCATTTTCAGAATAATAAATAATAATGAAATATTAATATTAAAACTTTCTTATGTATGTTCTATAGCATGGACAAATGTTTAAAACAAATAATGTGGGTGTCGTGGACTCTGCGAAGTCGAGCCTTGTTCTTAAATTGTAATAAAGTAAAAAATAGAATTTATTTTAATAATTCACAGAATTATTGGAACACATCTGCAGGTAATTTAATTGGCTTAAAAACCATTAAAATAATGTATACATTATTCTTTTACAAAGGGAGAACTAAGTTTATTTTTCCATCTAACATAAAACGAATTGGTTTATAAGGATGCATGTGAAACTTCTCCCTTCGTTTTCTTAAAAAACGTTGAGTACGGAGTCTTATTGCTTGGTTCTTACAACTGTGTAATATTTTAGAAAATTATTATTTGATAATATTAGTTCTTCCCTTTTGTAATACATTGATTTCTAATATAATTAAAAAGCTTTTGGAAATATTTAGAAATTTATAGGTCGGTAAATCTACTGCCAGTGAAAAAAATAATGGATGAATCGTCGACACTAACGTCGAATGATACCAAACGCATATTAGATTCAATTACTAATGAATGTCAAAATATGTCGTTGAACGATGTCTTAAATGTACTATCGATAATAGCTGGGATAGCCAAAGACGAAGACGAAACATTTCATTTTGGAGATCACGAAGGATTTAAACTTCTTTGCAATCAGATACAAGAACAAATAAGACACATGAACCTACGTAGTGTTATAAAATCTCTTAAGTTATTGAACTTGCTAAATACACCATCAAATACAATGATAATGCAAAGTTTGCTACAAGTAATAAAAAGTAATATAAACCAACTGGACATCAATCAAATGCATTTGTTAGCAGTAATATTAAAAAAAATGGAACCAACGCCGTTATCATCAGCATTACAGATAGCATTACCCATGCTACTTCCAAATATTTTAACAAAAAAGTTTGATTATTCAGATTTTAAAGAATTGGCATTGGCATTGAATTACTTGAAATATGTGGATGAACGCTACATATTTATTAAAATTTATCAAAGTATACAATCTGCACTAGTGAACGATTCTAAGTCTGTTTCAGTGACAACTCTTAAAAATATTTTTATTTCATTGAGTATGCTGTCAAATGAAAAACAAATCTCTAAAGAAAATAAAAAAACCATAAGTATGATACGCGAAGCGCTTTTTCAGAACATTAATAAAATGACGCCAGCCGATATAGAAGAATGTTTAAAGGAAATATCTAGAAGCATGATAGATAAGTAAATATCGTAATTTCCATAATATATTAAAACATCTTAAAACTATTTTTAAATAATAATAATAGTAATGTTTCTGTTATACAGGGAAATATCTCATAGTTATGATACAACGTTCATCAATGAATTACTTAATGTTGTGATAAGTAAAAATTTGAGTGTAAATACTACTTACAACATTACAAGATATTTAAATAATATTAATTTTGTTTATCTACCATTCATAGAATTTCTAATAACTGAAATATTAAAAAAAGAATATATAGAGAAAGTAGATGCATATTCCTTACAAGAGATTTTACAAATATTGTCTAACGCTGAATATCACTCAGTTCCTTGGCTTATTCTGGAGAATAAATTATTAGAAGATAAATTTCTAAATGAAACTCCAGTCAAAGTATTACTTAAATGCGGCGTTCATTTAGCAGCGTTAAATAAATTTTATCCTAAATTATTGTCCAAAATCTTTTCCGAGACAAATATAAAATTATTATCTTCAAATATAGGAAATAATATACATTCTAAAAGATTGCTTTTTTTGCATCAAAGCGTCAAATCATTATATCCGTATTATTTTGGTCCTTGGCCTAATTCATCTATTCTTAAATTAACACTCAACTCGTTGGATATAAAATTTACTAACACATTAAGAATACATGTGGAAAAAACAATGGGAGGTCCTGGATATGTGGCGAGTAACTTAAAAACAAAATTAGGACATAACATTCGTAAGTATTATATTATTCTTTTCCATAAAATGAAGTATCGGAAAAAAATAAATAAAACTTAAGTAACATTCTTTATATTAATCTGTATTATAGATCATGCTATAATTTTGCGAAAAGGTGGATATCCCACTGCATTTAATGTAAATAATCCTAAACCTTTCTCAAATTTTAATTATTACGTTGAAGATTTGCAATACGAACCAAACCTTATCATGTAAGTATTTTATTTTATTTTCTCTTTCAATATTAATATTTTATTAATAAAATATTTGTGCAGACATCTGTTTGTTATTGTCTTGTTTATTTTTTTTAAAGAAATTTTCTTAATTTTTTACCAAATATTCACTAAAATATTTACTTTTACAGTGTACTCATTGTAGCATATCCTTCCCAATCATATGCTATTAATACACAAGAATTATTAGGTGTTTGGAAATCACAAATAATATGTATAGAAAAATGGACCGGATATAAATGCATCGCGATAAACATAAATAAATGGATAAATTTGCTACCACACGAAAAGAGTAAATCTATTATGCAAAAAATAAAAGATAAATGTTCTGATATTTTTGAAATAACGTAATATTACCAATGGATTTTTTAAAGAGAATATTAAACAGTTTTAATCAAGAATATAGATTTCGTATTTCTTTCACAATACGCATATAATTTATACGATTTTTTTGTCTCTTCGATAAACTATTAACTACAAAGCGTATGTCAAAATTAAAAAAGAAATATATATTTTTTAATTTCTAATATTAAATTTTAGTTAAGATATTTTTCTTTTTATTTATATATAAAGAAAAGTTAATATATCGACAAGAAATGAAGGAAGTTTGGTAATTAGCATAGTAAAGTTATAGCTAATAATATTTAAGGTAAAACCTATTATAATATTGTTATACCATTTAAGGTATAAACATGTTATTATTGGCAAAATGTTTCTTGTATGTACATTGGATACAATTAAAAAAAAGTAATAGATTTAAATCGTATGTTGTATATAATCATCATTTTAATGAAAAATGAATAATATGAAAATTTACTATTTTAATTTTCTTCTTGAAAATATATATTCTTATATATAGAGATAAAATCATTACTATGTATATATATTTATAATTTCATTTGGAGTTGATACACTCCTCGAGTGTGTTATTTTTTTATTTACATACAATTAAAAGTACGAAAGTAACAATTTAACAATCCATAATATATATATATGTTTATTTGTTCCTAGTTAAAACTATTAGTTTCCTTATGTTCAAATGTTTCCGAAGACCAGTTTTATTTCGAATAAAATAAAAATAAAATATTATATATATATATACATATATATAATATAGAATAACAAATTAAGCATAAATATTGGTGCTGAAATTCATTACTATTTTTTTTGTAATATCTCAATTTTCTTTACATAACTATAACACAACGAAGTATTTCGTTTGATGTTAAATATTGAATAAATTTTATATAGAGTCAGATTATTAGAGTAAAAATAGATATAGCATATATTTAGCACCAATATCTAAATCTTGTGAAGCACCAACTAGCACCACCTTAGATAACAATTTTGATATTGTCCAGATTGAAATCACGCGTTTAGACCAAATAATTTCAAAGCGTTAAAAGCGGTAGCTAAAGCAACTTCTTCGGGAGTTGTTTGCATAAATGCTGCTACCATTTCTACTATAGCTGGCAAGGCACATGGCTCGTTACGTTGAAAGGTGCAATAACGATGAAGAAAAGTCATGGATCTTTCGGTTAAAGCATCCTTAACACGTACAGGTAATTTACTAGCTCTTGTATTGGGATACATGAAAGGAGCATCCGTTTCAACTAATATTTTATCTAACGGTGCTTGACCAGCTTCCAACAACTGTCTAATACCGCTGTCTGATTTATCTTTGCACAGATAACCGGTTATTCCTAAATAAAATCCTTGATCTAGATAAATTTGTGCTTCCTCAGCAGTGCCGATGAAAGAATGAATTAAAACTGGCGGTAAGCGATTTTTGTAATGACTGAGAACTTCCAATACGTCTGCCTGAGCTGCTCTCTCGTGTATTATAAGTGGTTTATTTAATTGACACGCAAGTTCTACTTGTTTATGAAAAACAGTACGTTGCGTTTCAGGATCCGAAAAATCACGATTGTAATCTAAACCGCATTCTCCAATTGCGACGCATTCCGGATTAGTAGCTATGCTTTCGAGTTCTTGTAAAGTATCTGGATTTTCCCAGGACTTAGCATCGTGCGGATGTACACCGGCAGTCGAGTAAAGTGTACCGGGATATATTCTTGTCAGTCTTAAAGCCTCTTTACTGGAACGAATACTTGCACCCGTAACCATAATCTTCTGGACTCCTGCATCTTTAGCTCTTTGTATTACACTATCTAAATCACGACTGTATTTCTTATTGGTAAGATTGGCACCGACATCAACAATAATATAATTTTCATAGCATCGTGTCATATCAGAGGAAATAGCATTTTCCTCTGAATTAGAACTAGCAGGATTTTCTGCCATCGTTTGTTATTTAATTAAGAATACCTGAAACACATCATTTTAAAATATATATTAATATAATAATAAATAATAATATTCAAAATAAGCTTATCCTCGATTGAGTTATTTCATAAAGTTGATAAAATAAACATAAATAATCTTAACCTATAATTATGTACACACACATACACACATTTTCATTTCATTAAGTAAAATAAACAAATACAATATTTTCAAATACTTCTTAGAAAATAGTATAAAGTTTACAATATACTAAATTACTTGGAATTATTTTTAAAACTAGGTGTATACTTTTGTGTCATACTTTGACAATCATGATAATTGAAAACTCACGTAACCACTTTTAATTTAACTGTTTAATTAATATCGTTAATAATATGTTTTTATTAAACGCGAATTGTATTAATTTCAATTAAACGTACCTTATTTTATATTCTTCTAAATAATAAGATAACTTAAACGAACGAAATTTTGACAGGATCAATTACAATATGTTCACTTCGACATTGTTGATATCACTAAACTTAGAAGACTTTACATTTTGAAGAGGTTAGTCAATGATTAATTCTATTGATACCATTCGAATTACCTTTGTACATTATGTTTGTTTACTTTTAGATAAATTTAATTTTTAAAACAGATATTTTATATTATTGCTATTAATAAAACGATTATCATCATCATTATTATTATTATTATTATTATTATTATTATTATTATTACTATATTTGTTATTTCGTAATAAAATGTATATTTTTACTTAACTTCAATCAAATTCTACAAGTTATGAACTTATAGGATAAATTTTCTTGTATTATAAATATTACTATTATTATTATTATTATTATTATTATTGTATATATGTGTGTACATGTATAATTAATTAAATGAACCTTTATTCATGATATATACACACTATAATTACATCTATATTAACTTGTTAAATTTATAATACAAAATAGTTAAATGAAAAAAATATTTATTATCAAAAATTAAATATTGTTTGTATTTATTGCACATGCATTTATTATTTATCATGCAAGTTAAATAATTTATATATTTTGTTACTGTCCAATAGATCAGCAATAAAAATGAAACGACATTCCAAATCACAAAAACTAGCTCGTGCCAAATGTATTATAAATAAAGTTAATTCCATGAAAGATCCATTGGAAATGCTTAAAACATGTCACACATATACAGGAAAAAATGAATTTATAGTAAATTTAACTTGCATTAAGGCCAGAGCAGCATCGTCTGAATGTCGTCTATGGGTATTCGATATTATGGAAAGAAATATGAGACATCTTTATGAAAAATCTAATTGGGGATGGGATGCAAATGCTAAACAAAAAGAATTAACAGAACCAACTGCTTGGTATTTGTTAGCGTCTTGCGATAACAAACTAATAGGGTTTTCTCATTTCCGTTTTGACATAGATTATCAAGTCGAAGTATTGTATTGGTAAGTATAAAAATAATGTATATAAATTATTGCTACAATATAACAGACGATAAAATGTGTATTTGAAAAATATTGTATTTATCTGTCAAGTTACGAATTACAATTGGAAGAATCAGCGAGAGGTAAAGGCCTTGGTCGTTTTATGATGCAAGCTCTTGAATCTATGGCATCCAAACATAAAATGCAAAAAGTTGTATTGACCGTATTGAAAAATAATCCACCTGCTTTACACTTCTTCTATGCACTTGGGTAATAAAATTTATATATTTTTTAATTCATTAGAGTATTTTAATTCTACGTATTACTCTTATTTTATTTATTATTATTACTATTATTATTAATAATAATAATCAAATTTTCTATAAATAAAAATACAAGGCTAATGGCGTATCAACTAAAATCACAAATATTGTTTTAATATATAACTTAAGACGATAGTACAGGGTTTGAGGTAGACTTAACCATAAGTAGAATAATTAATCAATTATTTCGTGTATTTCTTAAATAAATTCTAAGTTTATATAAATATACATATATTTATATATAATTATATAGAATTTATATATATAAATGTATATTTATATATATTTATCTATAATAATGCTTAGTATTAAATAATTGTACTTTAAAAAAGCTTGCCTTTAAGTATAATTGTACAAGAAACTTCATTTAATTATTTAATGTGTCTAGTAATTATAAATATCTATCTACAGTTTCGCTCAAAGATATATTAGTCTTATCATTAAAAATGTGTCTTTCTTATCAGATAAGTTTTTATATGATAAGCATATAAGTTTTTATACAAAATTCTTGATATATTTTTTCGATCATATATTATCTTCTTATTTGCAGTTTCAAATTGGACAACACAACCCCATCAAATTCAGAGAAGAAAGATTATGTAATTTTAAGTAAACAGGTTTTAACTCCTGTCGCTTCGTGAAAAGATTTTTATTTGTATTATAAATATATCTTTCCTTTTATTTTAATATTGCGTTTTATGAAATAAAATAGACAAGATTTCATTGGGACACAAAGTGACAATCGGTGATTTAAGAAATGAGCCAACATCATAAAATGTTAGAGGAGCTTTGCTAACTGTCATATCTTTCAAAGGATTTAAAAATGATAAATCTATTTTTCCCGTATTGGAGATATTAAATTGCTGCAAATAAGTTTCTGAGCCCCAGCAAAGATCTAATGGAGTTCGATATAAAACCATACCAATACCTTTGCCAGCTCCTTCAGGAACAAACAATACTCTTAAGCTAATAACGTTTATGTTGATCGGAAGATCATAGTGCAACGGAGTAAAATGTGGTTGCAAATTATATGGCAATATATTATGAGGATGCATTGCTATTACCGGATACAATAGTTCTTCCGAAGCTAAATGTGCGGCAACAGATAACAAACCTGAAGGATGACCAGTAGCCGATGATGCGGGACAATTTAATCTCCTCCTTTCAAATACTAAAGTAAACAAATGATTGGTTAATAAATTATCTGTTACACCTTGACTTAATCCTCTGTTATCATCTTGAAGTAATCTTCGATCTTGCATAATCTGCAAGTGTAATATTAAATTATTTTATAATTATATATTTTATAATTATTTATTAGTCGCGTACAAGCATACATTACCTCTATTTGTCCTGATGCCATAGAAGCAACTCCTAGTGGCTGTGCAGTTATTACAGTTAATCTTTTATGCTTATCTTCGATGTATGCATTAGCAGCCATTGGATAATAATTAGCTTGTGTAGGTAATTTTGGAAATCTTTGCCGTCTTATTACCTGGAATCATTAAAAATTTTATATATAATGAATTGTATGAAAAATATTAGAAAAATATTGAAGATACTCCCCGAGTACTTACACCGAGACCATTTAAATCAGTAAAAAACTGATCTCCGGACATTATATCCGTGTTTAATCTCATTGCAAGTTCGTAATTTTGTGTCTCTGTTATATCGACTTCATTTAATATATTTAATCCGATGCCGTCGCTACCAGGCGAATTATATAATATACAAGTATGGCGTACGTATGGTAATTCAACAAAAACTTTAGATAAAATAGGACCAGTTACCAGATGAATAATATGCTTATTTTCCATAAATATTAAATCTGGATCTGGCTTGTCAGGTAGAAATAAATATGCACCGCTTTTATCTTTACCCGAACCTCTAGTGCCATATTTAACAAATTCTAAATGAACGGGATATGTAACATTGTCAACTTTTAAAGCTTTTAGGAAACCAGATTTTCCAAAGGACGCAGATAATTCTATTCTTTGCGATATGGAAAATTCTTGAGCGAGAGGTTGTACTTGCATATGAGGAAAACCGGGCACTGTTGTAAGTGGTAAATCAGTATTAAAAACTGTGACATTAGCTGCGTAAACATCTCTGTAAAAAATAACGTTATAAATTAACAAATTATTGTTATTGTATTCTTTATTTTTTCATATATATTTTTACTTACGAAGGAAATACTTGTTGACGAAGAGCATGTATAACGTATGTACTAAGCCCAAATCCTGGTACAGTAACAAGGAAAGATAATTCATATCTAGCAGCAGATAGTGCAGCAGGTCCGACCCAAACTGGCGATACTTGTGATTTAACGTATTGTCCTGTATGATCGGTAACTCTGACGAAAGGCGTTGAAACGATTAAAGTTTGTATGTTTCTTCTTTGTCTTGGACAAGGATTGTATAATATAACTTTTTTTTTAGGATATTCATCTCCAAGTATGAGTATATGTTTTTCTCCAGGACTCGTATGGTGCGACCTTTAACAATAAAACAAACAATTGAATTAAACTTAAGTTATTTTGTGTGATTTATCGTAAAATAATTACAAAAAAAGAAAGAAAGAAAGAAAACTATAACGATTAAATTATTTAATATGATAAGAACCTTACAACCTCTACAAACAGCAAAAGATACTAACTAGGAATAAGTATCTGTTTTCGAACCTAGTCTCATCCAATGTAAGGAAGTGGGCTTCTTGATCAATTGTTGATCCTTCTAAAGTTTTTAATAAATGCATAACAGATTGTTGTAATACATGTGCTGTATTATTTAATGCTAATATCATTTTCTGAGCATAATCTATAACTACGTTATCTCTAGCAGTTCCACTAACACCATCGTGATGTTGAAACAACGAGTGCCACATTCTAGCGTTATTCAATCTAAGTGCTATGTTTCCTTCAGCTAAATGATAAATGCCTTTGGCCCATGCTATCGTCGACAAAATTTCAGAGGCTCTTAAGGAACCTAATAATACACGATCTAATCTTTTATGGAATGGCCTACAAAAGAATAATATTATTATTAACAAGGTAACAAATATATTTTGTTTATAATATTAAAATGATATACAACAATAGCATACCTCGATGTGTAATAACCACTCCAATAATGGTCATCCCTATCGGAATAAGTAAAAAAATCTCCAGACAAAGTAGGAAAGTCTTCTAAATTGTATTTGTCTCTTACTGCATCAAAATAATCGCTCAACGTTCCAAATTGTATCTCAACATTCAGTTGTTGATTTAGATTTAAATAATCAAAAAGATGTTGATAGTTGTTGAATTGAGCATCCCATTCGGCAACATGCGCATATCGAAAATCATCACCCAATGGTACTAATAACACATTGGTTTTAAAAAGTTGTGACTTTTTACGATATTGATCTAATAACAACGTAGCTCTTTCCACTATATTTGCTTTGCTAATAGCTCGTGGATTAACTTTCCATGGACATGTTAAACCAAAATTAGGAAGCCTATAAAAATCAAATTGACAACATATTTTAGGATCTGGTCCACACGTATGAGGTATATCGTAACTGTAAAATGGCATCATATGAGTAAACAATTCTGTAGAACCATTGTTGTCCCACAATTGTCTCCATCGAAATTCCAATTTCTTTTCTTTGGCTAATTTCTTTTTAACCGAATAATGTACTCTTTGTATGAGCAAATTATTTAAACCAGCTCCTTTTAATAAATATGGCATAGTTGGAGAAAGTCCAAATGGATCAATCGCCCATCCTGAGTTTGGTACATAATCTAAATTATGTTTCAACCATTGATGTCCTTCAGTTAATTGAGTAAGTTGAGCAATCCAATGAGAAACAGATTCATCCGGCATAACCCATCCGCCTGCTACTATTTCCAATTGTCCATCGTGAATTAAATTCCTGACTAAATCTTGTGTTACCTTCGATTGTTCGTCCCACCAAAGTTTAAAGAACGAAACTTCTGCCCAAATAAACTTACGACGTTTGTCCTCCGCCAATTTGGTTACCATATTATTTAATATGTTTCTTGTTTGCGATGTATAATACTTCTCAAACGTATTCAACCATCCTGGATCGTTGTGCGAATGCGGAATAACAAAAACTTTTAATTTTCTATTAGGATGCCATTGTTCTTTATTATATTTGATATTCCATCCTTGTTTCCATACTCCACCGTCTGGATTGTCAAAATCCAATATTTTATATAAATCTAACATTTGTATATCTACCTCAGGTGTACGATTCAGATTAAAATTGCATTCGGGTAATTTCTCTATATTATTTTGGATTGGACCCAATTGTTCATGATTATTTGTTTTCTTTACTATTGGTATTAAATTTTGATTAACCTTAGCTGCTTCCTGGAGAGCGCTCATGACTTCATGATGTTTATTAAAATCTTTCTCTAATTTAGCTAATCTACTTTCAAAATGTAGCCATTGATTCTAAAAAAAAACAAAGAATGAAAATTATATATACATTAATATTCCATACAAATGTACATTGAACAAAAATATATAACAATTGTAATTTGATGCAAAGTAAACATGTAATAAGCTTACATTGTGCATAGACAATTTAGTATCCTGTCCTGGAGGAAAAAATGTTAGATCCATCATTAAATATGTCATTAAACAGCAGGCAAGAATTAATCCTGCTCCAAGAATGGCAAAAGTTTTTCTTGTCTTCATATTATATTTTTCCAAATAACATAAATTCACATTAAATAACTTATGTGAATGTCATACAAATTGTTTAGGTTAACCCTTTTTATCCTCTTCTTTTTTTTGACGCGGATATAATAAATTTTTCTCACTGAAGTATAACAATTAATTTATAAATTTAAGTACAAGCGATGCATATATATATAAAAAAAAAAACTCATTTAATTGTATAAACAATAAAACGTGAAGTATTTATTTTAAATATTAATTTATATGTTAAGTGTGTTTAGAACTATAAACTGTTTATCATTGCATCTGATAGCATCAACACATACACACATAACATATGGATATTATATATACATATTCGCATTGCACCAATTACAAATATAAATTTGATAACATTCCTAGATATCAAATAATATATATTTTATTAAGTGCACTACTGTTAATTGATTATCTAAGAAAAAAGATTAAAATATCAGTTACGTAATTCGATACACGTAGTCAAATAATAGATAAATATTATTTTTCTTTTTGTTTCACATATGATTCTCTTATAATGATTTTGTTTTCTAGTTATATCACCGCCAATAAACGGCAAAGGGATTTTTATTATTTTTCACTAAAACAATGTGTCCAATTTTTTGTTGAAAACTCCCCTCATTAAAATAACTAGTTCGTTCAACCATTCAGGATAAAGAATTAAACTAACCAATCGAAATTAATCCTTTTTTTATTTACAATTTCAATTGTTTAAACATCAATTTTTTGATGTAAAATTAAATATAAATAATTTTAAATAATTATTTATTTTTTCTTTTTATATGTTGTATCTTCATTGACTATAATAATGAAATACAATAATAATTAGATCATTGTATAAAAATTGTTAATATTTATTTGAATGATACATATATTAAGTGTATGCAAGTCGATAAACTTACAATGATATTAAAATTTTTATTATTCGTATGATGGCAATTATGTCATATTGGAAGGGTAAATCTTTACCAACCTAAACTATCAAATATGGTTCCTACCATGAATAACATGACTTGATAAAAATGAGTAAGAATAAAGACATTGCAACTAATTTAATACAGTGATATTGCATTGTATTGTGTGCACTTTAACAAAGAGTAGACCTGTGAAATAGATCATCAATAATTTTCAATTTTAATTAAGAAGAAATTCATCCCAAAAATGGACATTGACTATGTTCAAGATTTGAAAGATTCAAATATGAATAAAAATAGTAATTCAAAAAAATTGAAAAAATATCAAATGGAACATATTCATAATAAATTATTACCTTATTATGAAGATTTAGAAATTGAATCTGAGACAATGTTGGCTGATATTAAAGGAAATTTAGGACAAGCTGTTATGTACCGTGAAATAGAACCTGGATGTTTATTATGGACGAAGAGATTAAATAAGTGAGATTTACTATTAAAAATAATATACATATATCCATACATTTATATTATTATTCCTGTTACAAACTGTTATTATTAAATTACTCTATGTGCTTGTATTATCTACAGTTTATAAAAGTACATATTTACATTATATCATATTTATAATAATATATTTTATTATATGTGTTAACTGTCAGAGTCCCAAGGTTTTTTAAAAATGTCTAGGAATTCCAAGCAATGTGATCAATGTTACATTGCATTTTAATAACATTATACTTTTCTACAAAAAATCTGAACAGTGCTTTGGGACTCAAACAGTTAAAGGGAATATCATAAATTTAATTCTCTACCATTTTTATATACTAGCAACTCTATTTATGTCTTAAATTATATACATTTGTTTATTATAGATATATAAAATTATATAGCTTCAAGTTCAGCAAAGAAGATCATATATATTTTGTTAAATTATATTACGAATTAATTACTATACCAGATATCGATCCGTGTCAAATAAGAGAATTTGGAAATATGTTAATTCTATTGTTAAAGTAAGTATTTTTTGTCCTATATTAGCATGTTCAATTAAAAGATATTATAATAATTATTATAATAATAATCCGATAATTAATTATCATATAAATAATTTGGTTGTTATCTCTAGAAAGAAAAGATTACTTTCTCCAGATGATTTGATACTTCCATGGAGACCTATATACGAATTAAATAAAAAGATACTATGGAGAGCGACAACAGCTTTAGGAATGTATCATTACCATCCACTTTTACCACATTCATTAGCATCCTTGATACGTTTATGCAAAATTTATTTTCCAGTAAGAGAATCTTAATACTTTAATTATATTTTTTGATCACATGTATAATATATTACAATTATATTTCAAATATTTTTAGTTAAATGCAACTCAAGAAATCTTAGACGAATTCAGGCCAATGATATGTCCGTTTAATGACAACTTTATGAATATCTTTAAAACGATAGAAAATTTTTTACCGGTGCAATTACCACCACAACATCATTCGCTAGGACACCAATTATGGTTCCATGAATTTATGAACTTATGGAATGTATGTCATAATGGAGCTTCGTGGGAACCTGAAATGATGATCTTAATGGCTACATTAGCATCTGAAAATATTGGATATATCGATTGGGAACCGTACATACCTCTCATGTTTGCTAGATTTGTACGGTGTTTCAATTTACCTGTTGCGTATAAACAAACGCAAGACATTAAAACTCATAAAATGGAGACGTTAGCTATAGCTCTATGGATAGTGTCCGTTTTGGTAAAATATTATTTGACGTATCATATATAATAATCGTTAATATTAGATAACTAATTAAATTATCGTATTAATATATTTCAGGGTAATAAATCTAGGGCACAAATATATCTTGAAAAATTTTTAAAAAGTATAGAAACGTATTTCCAAGCGGCCAATATTGGTAAATGGTCTGGAAAATTGAAAGAATTCCTTACAAAGTTACCATATCGTTTTATTTTACGCATTCATAAGTAAATATATTATTAATTCAATATAATAAATTGATTTATATAAATGAATCTATTTAATAAGACAACATTTTGCAATCGTAGAGAGAGATATGCCAAACGAACGTGGGAAACACCAATTCCTGACGAGTACAAATTAACCGATGAAGATATAGACATTTTTGTTAAGAGCATGATGCCTCTAGCTATGACAGCAATGTTTAACAGATTAAATTCTACTGATCCTTGTTTAGCTTTACAGTATCTTGCTAATATGAGACCTAATTTAGTGATACCGCAGGTCGTTGATAGAATGTATGCTACGTTAGATTCTCTCACAGAACCTCATAAACTCACGGCAGCTATGGTTAGTATGGTAGCTATAGCTAAGCCCATGGTGCAAGGATCTAGAAATATAAATAAAGGTAATGGTATATATATATATTATTATTATTATCATGACGTTAAGAAAGTTTTTAATGCATTTTAATATATTCATCTTTGTTTGTTTATAGGATATACATATGCGGAAGGTCCAATGCACGTCGTACCTATTTTATTTTCACTTCTTCCTGGTATAGATCCAAACGATATTGGAAAGTGTGTCGTTACATTACGTTTAATTTCCGTATACGCTCTTTTAATACCCTTCGTTGATTCGTCAAAATCATCTGCAATAGCAGACGAAGAAGAAAGATTGATATGTGAAATGACGTCGCGCTTTGAAGATTTTATTCTGCAATTTTTAGATAGAATATTTACATTTATAGACACCAGTTCGTTAGACTTTATAAGACCTGAAAATAATCACGGTGGTGGTAGAAGCAAATTAGAAATTTTAGCGGAAGAAGTTGTAGAAACTGTTTTCTCAACTTTATTACTTAAAACTAGCGATGCAATATTTCTAAGTGCTTTACATAAATTACGCGTATTCGTAAGCGAACGTATTTTAGAGACAAAGGTCGCCGGTGAATTGGTAGCTGTTATTTGTCGGGTTTTTGCAAATATTAATGGTCAAGAAACGCTACGTGCTTTGGTACCATTTTTATCTGAAACGATATTAAATATAGTCGGTGAAGGTGATGATGTTTTAATGGAAGAAAATTTAGATAATCGTTTATTATACTCGATGCTTTTGTTATCCGCAATAACTCAAACACCCGGTAGAAATTTATTACCTTATATGAATACTTTCGTGGAGATTCTCGACAAAGTATTGTTATTAGAATCGAAAGAAGGAAATTATTATGCTTGTCGATTACTTAAATGTTTACTTAGTTCATTAAGTACATTGGACATTTATCAATTTAAAACTCACGGAAGGGATTTCAATGATCCGGAATATCCTTACACTAGAAATTGGGGTGAAGAAGTAGATATTAATTCTATTCAAATAGATTGGTTCATTCCTGGCAAAGAAGAATTTGAAATGGTTAAAAAAATATTCTTCAGATATTTGCCACGGCAATTAGAAATATTACAGAATTATTGTCAAGATTGGAATTTTTTGTCGAGGTACGTATCGTACTATTTTTTTTTCTTTTTCTTTTTTGTTTGTTAATATTTTTTAACAATGTCTATAAATATTATATTTGTTTGTACGCCATGTTAATGCAAAAATATAAAAGCTTTTCGTGCTTATTAACAATTTCATTTCATTTTGTTTATTTAGACTAAAATATACATTGACTAATAACATAAATATGGATAAATGATTATAGAGAGAAGCTCCTGGCCGTTCTGAAAATTGTAAACGTTATTATTAAAGGGTGCGAGCATTTCTTACCATTTTGGGAAGAACCTCTGCTTCCTTGCGTCGAATCATCATTAAAATGGACATCGTTTAATCCAACTTGTGGGGAAAGAATTGAAATAGTTATGCCCGATGGAAGTAACGTGAAGAAATATTTAATTAATATATTTAGTAATCTGCAAAACGTATTATTAAAAAATGTCGAGGATGAAACGAGATGTTTGTACAGTTTGGTGCTTATATGGGAGTTTTTATTATTAGGCGAGAACCGTTTGCAGGATCTTTACGAGGAAAGACAAAAAAAATTGAAAAGAACCCAAAATTTGTTGAGCGACAAATTGGTGAGAAATAAAAAACGCATGGAACATATTATATTGCAACAGGCTATTATTCAACACGAGACACGGCTCCAAATGAAATCGCACAAGTTCACGGAAACCCATAAAAATATAATGTTAGAACTTTTAGTGTTAGCTACTAGCAGATATGCCAATGTACGCAACAAAGCACAATTTGCTCTTATTTCTGGTCTCTTAACATTTCCATTATCGTATACGTTCATTGTTCCCCATTTAATCAATGTTTTGGAAAAAGATACCGAAATACATCACGATGCTTACAAGGTACGCAATTTATTAATAATTATTTATATCAAAATAAGTAATGATTTTTTTTTTACTTATTTCAATCATTTTTTCTTTTTCTTTTCACAAACAGGGAGTTTTATATATTTTACATCGTCCGTTAAACGATCCTCTTATAATACAACGTAATTGGCATATGTTGCGATCATTATGGCCAAAATTAATTCTTTCCAAACCGTCAGAGAAACTTTCGGTGATACGATTAAAAGAACAATTAATTGATACGATGAAAAATAAGTATCAAAATATCTCCATTGAATTAGAAATACCGGATAGATGTGTTACGGCTGCATCTAAATTATGGGATCATTTTCCGTATCCTACATTATCACGACCTAATGAAAATGAAATACAAAGGGGTATAGAAAGATTGAAAGAAACGTCTCGATCTAATTTAGAGGCATATTATGGACTTGTGGATGATTTATTAAATGCTATTCTCGAAACAAATCTTCATTGGAGACATAGATTAATGTCTATGGATTTTATACGATTATTGACCAACGAAAATCATATATTTTCGTCAAAGGCAGTGAGATATTTTCTAGAAACATTAATTCACGATTCGTTAGACGAAAGGAAGATAGCGATACGTATCATTGTTTATATACTCAGACAACAAAAAAGAAAACATCCAAAAGTAAATTGATATGTGATATTATATTTGTTTTCAAAATGTTAGTAATATTTAACAAATCTATTAAATGCATACTATTAATTTTTGTTTTAATTTTAGATAGCTGTTCCTATAACAGATATATGTAAAAAAGAATTGTTATCTGATGTTGTGATACCAGGAGAAAGGGCAGACAATGCGTGGTTACAATACGATTACAATACGCGTCCAACGACATCAAAACAATGGGACGAACGAAGATTTATTCATCGTCCAAATGTTGGTTATTATACATGGCCAAAAATGATAGAATTTTATGCGCCGTCATCGGAACAACCAACTCTTGATACTAAAATCCGTAAATTCACTGATCAAGAGATGGAGGTCGAACGTTTCTTTGATAATCCTCAGAACGTTGAAAAACTTATTGAATTTTATAGTATAGAAGAGAAAAAGGATAAAGATAGATATAATTGTTACAAGTATCTCTTATTTAAAAGTATATTTCGCAATCATGGAATTACTCCTTTAAAACATTTCGTACCGCATTTACATGCATTGGTTAAAGATAAACAAGAAAGTAAACAAAGATGTGCAACCGAAATAATTTCTGGTATAATTCAAGGATCAAAACATTGGCCTTTTGAAATGATTTGCGAAATGTGGAATGAACTATTACCGATAATAAGATTGGCATTGGATAATCTAACAGCGGAAACTATTTTAGATTGGACTACGAGTATATCGCTTTCTATGCATTGTAGAGATCCAAATAGACAACATTGGTTATTAGAATGCTTGATGGAAGAACCTTCTTTAGGAGAATTTGAATCATCATTTATAGAATCTGGACGTTTGTGCGTTTTACAAGGGGTTCTTATTTTCCAACCATGGCGTTTATCTCAATTGATGCAACGTTTGTTAGTCCGTTTAGAAAATAGATTATTAACTAATCCGTTTAAAAATTTAAGGGACCGAATAGGTGCATTATTATTTGTCGTATTTGAAGCGGATCTTAGATTTCCAGTATCTTATCCGAATCGAGCGATACCACAAGCACAACATTTCATAGATAAAATAATTCCTAAATTGCAATTACTTGCAGAAAATTCAGAGGAATTGATTAACGAGAATAAACAATCTTTAACGTCGAGTACGGCTAACGATCTCAAGTCCGATGATTCTGTAAATAAAACCAAATTGGATATGAACGAACGCGAAGCAACTATTAGATTGCTCAAAATTATTTGTAAATGGATTGCACAATTTGTTTGTAAATCACCAAGCGGTGCATTGCCAGAATTTTATCAATTGTTTCCTATCATTTGTCAAATGGAAAATTATGAAACGGATGACGAATTGGTTCAAATCTGTACCAATTCTTTATCTTTACTTGCGCAATCGATCATATTACCAAACGACATGCCTATAGTTTTAGATGCAATTGTCAAAATGTCTAAAAATGTATCATGGTCGGCGAGAGATACTTGTCTGGAATTTCTTCAAACTTCGATTTTTTATAACATGAGCATAGTACTAATGAAAGATGAATGGGTAAATTGTATTAAAAATGTTGTTATCAATTTATTAGAAGACATTCGTTTGGAAGTTAGAGAAAAAGCTGGACACGTTCTTGGTGGATTATTACATTGTGGTTTTATACCAGATCAAAATGCTTTATTGGTAAGATTAATAAGATTATTAAACAAAGTAATAGAATTAAAATCATAACGAAAATAATTCTTTCATTTTAGGAACAATTTAAACTTAAAGCCAAGACAAAATTGCATAAAAGAGGTCGTTTGATGCCTAATAAAACAGAAGCGGAAAGGAACGCGAATGTGGATGCATTACGTTTGCGACATGCAGGAGTATTAGGACTTTGTGCATTTATTCGTGCACACCCATACGATATACCAGATTATTTGCCACCAATTTTTGAACATCTTGACGTTCATTTGAATGATCCTCAACCTATACCGGTTAGTATATTTGAAAAAATATATAATTGTTGTTACCCTTTTAACTTCTTGCATTATACGAGTAAAGTTCATGATGGATCTTATGGGAGAAACATAAGAAGCATAAAATATACCACAGATTTTTGTTAAATCGTAGTGCAAGGAGTTAAAGATACAATATCAGTTAAAATCTAAATACATTGTGTGTTCATTTGTAGACAACCATAAGAAAAGTATTAGGTGACTTTAATAGAACACATTATGATGGATGGAACGGTATAAATGGGCACGCGCAACACTTTACAGAACGGCAACTAACTATGTTGCAAGATTTATTAATACCACCTTCATATTACGCGTGACTGTTAAATAAAAGCTTAGTAAATATTTTCTCTTTATATTTATATAAACAATATCTATTTATTTTTATTTAAAAATTTCATCGATATCGTCAAAGCAATATCTTATAATTATTTATAAAAACAAAAAAGAAAAGAAAAAAAAAAAGGAAAAAACAAAAGGTGGTGTGTATTACTACAAAGGTATGTTGTTTTTACCTGTGGCTTTGTTTATAATTATTAAAATAAATTTATATAAAATCTCTCATATTATATATATATATATGTATATATATATATCAATGAAATGGTCACAAATATGCTAATTCTCTTTAAAAACCTTCAATAATTTTTATTTTATTTGAATATTAAAATTAATTTATTGTTCTTATTTTTTATATTGGTAACTTTAAAATCACTCGTTCTAATTATTATTTTATTATGAATATTAAATTTCTTAATGTGAGCTTGTAGAGATTTATTAATAAAAATTTAACAGTAATTAGATTCACATATTAAACTGAATCTAATTTGCACATATCATTGTTGTAGAAATGAAAATAAATTGTGCAAAATACTTGTATATCTATTTTAATTTTTTATCCTTTTTGTATGCGCAATTTCTGACATATATAAATAACGATTACGAATCGATTACAAAAAGAGTTTTAATCGAAAATGATTGTAACTATCGAAATACAAACTCTCATGAAATTCTAATCGTAAAACTAAGTCAGTGTAAAGCTTACATAAAATAATTAACAATCGTAGTCATTTATCATCCTACTAACAAAAATGAGATGGAAATGTTTTAAGTAATTATGGTACTTACATTTTACTGACACATACCGTTTTTATTCACACATTGTATAATGTGTATTTGTAATTACACCATTGTATATACCCGAGTACTAAAAACTTTTCTTACGTATTATTATTATTATTATTATTATTATTATTATATTAATTAATTAATTAATTAATAATTAGCTGACATAACAATGTATTAGTAGCACAATATAAATTTTATATATAATTCTTCGAATGAAATAATTTTTTCTTCTATATATTGACGATATATCTTATTTATGCACATTGGATATATAGTAATGTATAAAGAAACAAATACAGTGACTCTTATATCTTGTACAAAAGATACGTTCTCTTTAGTTTCTTTAGTAATTAAAATTTGACTATAACTTCCCTCACGTATAAAAGTTGTTAAATGTGCATTTTGTTATCCTTATCTTCTATAGAGCTATATTTTTTAAAATTTTGCATTTTTTTTCCGTTTTGTTTTGTTTAAAATTACCGCGCCTCTCCCAATATCTATATATATATATATTTGTATATATATATATCAAATGTAAATATTAAAATAATGAAATAACTTGTTCTCATAATTTGTGAGCATTTACGTATCTCACCAATACGACTTAGACGATCACAAATTTATGAGACAAATTTAAAATTGCAATTTAACGACGACACAAAATGTAATTGTGTACTTTGTCGTATTATTTTTTTTTTTAACATCATTGCATCATTGCGAAACATAATTGCGAATGGAATGAGAGGTAACACTTCTAGAAATAAAATTCGAAAAGATATTTATTTAAATCAACATTTCACGAATTTATAGTTCTACTTAATACACACACGCAAAAGAGGATAATAACAATAATAATATAAATGTATTATTTTAAAATGATCCTTGTAATAGTATGGTCGAATATTAGTGAAATGTCGATTTGAAATATGTAACCGAGGCCAAAGTTACATAGAAGTTACTAAGAAATTTTTATAAATGTAATAATAAGCATCTTCCATATAATATACAATTTAAGAAGCGTGCAGGTGCTTATTGTTATCTTTTTTTAAACATATTTATGCTCCACCTTACATAGAAGTATATGTAACATATGTGTTTGTGTGTGTCTGTATATTTTAATGCATTGAAATATTTATTAATATTATATTAAATTACGTTATTGATCAGAGAGAGATAGAGAGAGAGAGAGAGAGAGAGAGAGAGAGAGAGAGAGAGAATGAGAAATAGAGAGAAAGAAAAAAAAAACAAATGCACTCACAGAACGGTAAACTTTCAATAGGAAAATAATGCAATCCTCAGACACATTTGAAAAATTGTTTGGATCTTATAGAGGGGCAAAGGGTCGGGGGGGGCGGGGGGGGGGAGAGAGAAGCGGGTATATAGGGCCCAATAACTATAAATTATACATGTTACAATTAAGCTAGAAACTCAAAGTGCTTATTTTTCTAATATTCATACAGAAAAACTTATTTAATTTATTTTTCCTTTATGTTGTGTTGTTATTGTTGATTGTAATTTAAATTGCCCATGTGTACGCGTCTAGCATGTTTCTTTGAACATTGTAATACTAAGTCGTTATTTCTTCTATACATTGTTCACTTTTATACTAAATAATCATATCAGAGTTAAATCATGTTGTTTTTGTTTTCACCCTTTACAAAAAAGAAATAATTTTGAGGGGGGCTGGGAGGGAGGGCAAACAATTGTTGCGTAACTCTGCGCCAGAGTTGGTGGTCCATACGTGACAACACTTCACACATCATATCTATTAATATTAAACTGAAGACTTTTCCATTTTTTTTTTTTTCCTTTTTCCCATATTTTTTGTCTCTGGTAATGAGTTTAATCGTCGCAGTATAAAACTGCAATTAATTTTTTTCTTTTTTTGCAACGCGTGTTTCTAAAAGAAGAAAAATAAATTGAAACATTCAAAAGAGGGGAAGAATTCGATGTGATAAATAAGTGCGCGGTGGTTGTGTATATATATATTTTTTTGGATAAGATAAATTAAATCTTACTTTTGGTAAAAGAGAATCAAAATTACATTTCTCAGCAGCACCCGGATTTAGACGTCTCAATGGGACGTCCATGTTCAATCTTAACCTTGTTTGCTGGATCACTAGCTCCACTCGATGGTGGTCCCACTCTACTTTTTATTTCTGCAGCCATTGTCATAAATGCTTGTTCTACGTTCAAAGCATTCTTTGCAGATGTTTCTAAGAACGGAATACCAAGTTGATCTGCGTATTCCTAAAGAAATATATTTATGTATAATAAACAATAGAATATAATAATGTATAAATAAAGAATATTGAATAAGAATAAAAGCGTAACAAATGGCTCGCAATGTTTTTATATACCTTGGCTGTAGTATAATCGACTACTTTTTTAGTATGGAGATCACATTTGTTTCCAACCAAAAGTTTATTGACATTATCACAGGCATAACGATCAATTTCTTCCAACCATTGTTTGACATTATTAAATGTATCTTGATCTGTGCAATCATAAACGACAATAATACCATGCGCACCTCTGTAATAAGAACTCGTAATTGTCCTAAATCTTTCTTGACCCGCCGTATCCCAGATTTGCAATTTAATTGTTTTCCCGTCTAAATCAATTGTTCTTATTTTAAAATCTACACCGATGGTACTGATGTAACTTTCCGTGTATGTGTCATCGGCAAAACGTAACAGCAAACACGATTTTCCAACTCCAGAATCTCCAATTAACAACAATTTGAACAAATAATCACTGAAATCAAATTTACCCTTTCATAGAATTATATTCAATACAATTTTACTGTAAAAAAAAATATTTAAAAACATACACACACATATATTTCTCAGAAAATCTAACTGCGCCACATTTTATGTTTTGTGAAAACATATATATATATATATATATATATATAAAAAGATTTAAACTCTAGCTTACATTAAATACAATATTGATTTAATAAATTAGATCCATAACATATTACAAATAATATAAATAATTTTAAGGTACCAATCAATTAAATTTCATTGTTTAACATTACTATAAAATGTACATATGTTTTTCAATATATACAGCTTGATATTGAACCATTCCTAAACTGTCAAAAAAAGTAATCAAATAATTCATATTTTCAAGTAAACGTATATCGTAAATGCATATAAACGTTAACTAATAATATCAATTTAAATATATTCAATATATCTAACAATAAGGACAAACGTAAATAATACATTGAGAAATGCAACAAAAGAAATAAAGAAATAAAGAAAGAAAGAAAGCTATGATGATAAACGTAAGAGAATGAACTTCTAAAATGGGGACGGTGGAAGGGGAGGTAGAAGAAAAAAAAGAAGAGGAGGAGAAGAAGAAAGAAGGGAGAGGTGGATCTGTCAGATAGTTCAGCTTGGAAGAATTATTATTTTTTAAATGATCGGAGAGGAAAGATATTTAAATGAAATAAAATCATTTTTAACGTTAATCTCGTACAATTGATTAGAATCGTTATTATATAGAAAGAAAGAGAGAATAAAATAAATGGGTTATGGTTGAAAAAAATGATGAAGTATATATCTCCTCTCTCTGTCTCTACGATGCTTACGTAGAAAGAGAAGTTTACTTACTATTCCGGATTCATCGTGGACATAATATGTCGATATTAATACGTTCACTAATATATATTTTCCTTATATATTTATCACCTCTAATCTATTAACGTTTCACGTTTAAAAAAAAACTACGAATAAAAACCTTCACGAAATAAGAATAATTTTACGAATTCACTAATCACGTTCAGTAATGCAAAGGAACTCTAACAATGGCGGTCGCAGCAACTCCTCCCAAACGAACGAATCAGACGACCACCATTGACGTAATGCCAGAATGGCAGCAGGTGCTGTTTCACTCCCTCTACTGTCACGGGAATCGAGATACTTCAAAAAAACATTACGTCTGCGCATAATTCCCCTGTCCTTCTTTTCTGTATTTATGCATCTATCTTTTTTTCTTTTGCTTTCTTGTTTTCTCTCTTTTTTTTTTTCTATTTTTTTTTTCTTTTTTTTTTTATTACTTATTTTCATTCATTTCTATAGAAACTATGATTTTGCGATAAGAGATTTACGCGATGTATATCGTCCTTAAAATGTTATAATAATTTCATTTGTTTTTATTGTTTTCAGTTCAAGATAAACGTTAATGCAAATAAAATAATATCAGTAGACAAATACACCCACCGAATGATACGAATTGTATTTATATCCGTTATATATGTATATATATATATTGTTGTTTTTTTTAATTATTTATTAATAAAAAATTATGATTAATTGCATATATCACTCATTTTGATTTTCATTTGTTTGAAATTCGTCCGAATAATTTCATTGGCGTATTAATCGTTATGGCTCCTTTTCATTAAATTACTAACAGCAAATCAGCGAACGCCATTATATTCGCGCTAGTCATGTAAGATTATATTTTATTTATTAAAAATGTTAAATTATATATTATAATTTTGTTATAAAATTACGTTTGTGCATTTGCAATATTGAAATATTTTATTATATTAAATTAAATAGAATTATTGTCAGTATTAACCTTGTTTTTGTACATACAAGATGGGCAACTCGATTACTTCACTATAGCACATTTTTCAATATAATTTAATAATGTTCTATGTGGTCTATTTAATCGCTTTAAGGTTTTTCGAAGTAATTGTAAACAGAATAATAATATTGTAATATAAGTTATTTAACAAAATTTAGATAATAGTACGTTGATATTAATAATATGTAATTAAAAATAAAAAAAGGAGTTGATATAATTTGTCTAAGAAAATCAATTTGATAAACTGTCAAATTTTTTAAGATATATTTTCCATGCTTTAAAAAATATTAAAAGTTATCTTTAATGTCATTGAAATATTCAGAAAGCATTGATACATCAAAGCTTTCTTTTAGAAATGTAGATGGAAAGAAGTTAGGATTAAGCGAAGGCTGTTCGAGCCCTAACTTTAAATCCTATGGTGTTATAAAGTTCATATTATACAATGATGAGCCAGTAAATGTTGTTGTTTCCAGTATTTCGCTTGTTTGTGTAACGTTATTATTGTGGATAACATTTGATAGTATTATACCTTTTCTTATATCTACTCTCTCTTTAATATTGTACTTTAAAAATTACCTTACTTCAACGAACAAGGGTTTGTTTAATTCTAGAACTTTTAATACATTTACTAACTTCTTAAATATATAAATGTAGAATGCACAATTAAATATTTCTTTTGATTTGATGCAGATATATTATTAATAGTACCATCAATTGGTATACACATTACTGTAGAGAAAAGATTCGCTGGTTTTAACTTGTACACGTTCTTACCTTGGGATACTGTTGAAGATTTGTTTATCAACGAAGTTATTACGAGAGTAAGTTAAATAATAATAAATAATTGTACATCTACACGTATTCAAAAATGATATATATATATATATATATATACATGTATATATTATTTACAGCAAAGAGTTTTATATTATTTAACATTCATAGTAAAGGAATCGGTCAATGGTAGAAATCAAATAAAATTGGTTCCTTTATTTGAAAATCTTTTACCAGAGAGAAAATGCCTGGAGTACATATACACAAAATTAGCGAACTTAGTTGGTTCGAGCAACAGGAGGAATCTAAACTAACTATACCTGGGTCTTATTGGCTATGTCATAAAAATAAAATTTATAAATTTTCTTTTATGTATCATCATACGATGAGGTAATAAATTGCACTTAAAGGAATAACATTGATTCTATTTTATTAGCATTTATTTGTCTCATTTTAGAGATCTTAAGGAATTCGCATATGGAAAAGAATTACTGAAAGTTATTAGAAGAATTATTAAAAGTCAACCATGTCAAGGACAACAATTTGTTACCAAACATATTCTCGTGACTTACAGTATCCTTTTTATACTTCGTAAATTAAAAAAAAAACAACAACAAATATTATTTACGTGCTTCTTTAACAATTAATTTAGATCATTCATCGTGGACTCGTCAGGACAAAATGTTTGCCACTCTTAAATTTATGACTCATAAGGAAGTCACTACAGTTTCACGAGCAATTATGTTAACTATAAAAATTATTAAAGATGAAACTTATGAATCGAGAATACTTAAGAGAGATAAAGTAAAACATTTAGAAAGTGATATTAAAACAGATAGAAGAAATTCAAATGTTTACAAATTAAAAGTCAATGTTACGAATACGAATAAGCATATAAGTAATTTAAATTTAAATGATGATCTAAGTAATTTGGCTTTATCAAGCATAAATAATGAAAAAACGAAAGATAAACTTAATATAATAAAATGTAATGATAGGGACTTATCAAATATTTCGACAAATGAATGCGTAAGCGTAGAAAACGAAGATGTAAATAAAACCAATAATTGTTCGATATCATTTAAGAAAGAAAAAAGAAAAGAGGATGAATTTTATAATAATATAGAGAAACCATCTTCATTAAATCGAATAGAATTCCAAGAACTGATACAACAAAAGGATTCTGAATTACAATTAAATGGTAATGTGATAACACAAGGAAGTAATATAATTAATTCAAACGACGAAGGTATTATAGATTCCGCTAACTTACCGTATCAATATTTAATAGAAAAAGAAATAGAAAATGCAAAGAAGATTGTTAAATATCCATTGTCGAATGCCAATAAATCAATTACCGTATATGAAGAATCGAGCATAGATTCTACAACCAAGTCTGAAAATAAGTATGTTAATAAGATATCAAAAGAAAAGAATTCAAATGATAAGAATTGTACAAAAAATAAAGTTCCTGAAATGGCACAAACTAATGAAGAACAATGTACAAATGATCTTTCAATGGATTCAAAAAAATTATTAATCAGTTACGAGAAAACGATTAAAGATCATAATAAATTAAAAAAGCTTGGAGAATCTGAAAAAAACGTGGACAATGGTATGGTAAAATCTTCTAATATTACCGATTTAATAATGAAAGGTCGTATGTTTATGATTCAACAGGATCAAGATAGTGTATCGGTTGTGGAACAAGAAACAAAATCGGATACGGATGAAGTATTAGAAAATTCGGAAAAATTCGAAACCAAAGAGGGAGAGAAATGTTTGTTAAATTCTAGTTTATTGAAATTAACAAATTTAGTAACGATGATTGAAATGCCTAAAGAGATTATTAAAAGTAATTGTAAGAGTAAAAGTACATTACATAATATAAACAATAATTTATCCTTGGATTCGATGCTTATAAAAAAAGATTCTGCTAGCAATCAGTGTATCGATACACAGATTAATGCAATGCATCCGTCCATGTCAATGTTTAATTTACAAGATATTCCTACATCGAGCAAGTCATGCCTACAGTATGAAGAATACGAATCAAATATGAATAATTTGGAAAGCGAAGAAAATAATATTTCTTTAAAAATTCAATCCTGTGATAACGAATCTGCAAATATTTGTAAAGAAACATTTAATTCTACTGAAAGACTCAATGTCACAAATCATTCTATAGTCGAATCAGCTCTGAATGATTCAGAGGGTACAGAAGGTACTAAAATTGCTAATAGTAGCAATTCTGAAAATATTAGTTTAAATAGTACTTCTAGCTATCCGAGAATAATTTCTGATCAAATTATAACGATAGATCAAATTCCATGGGGTTTACAAGAAATAGTCAAAGAAAGATTAACAAAACGCAATACATCTATAAACAGCAAATCGAACTTGCACAATACTTCATTAAATGATACAATTTTAATGTTACCTAATGAATCAACAAATTTAGAAATGAAATCATGTAAGACTGATTTATTTAATGTAGAAAAACATTTAACGCCACTGACTGATAATATTGAAACAGATAGTGATGACACGTCAACTGTATGCTCGAATATTGCAGTCGTGGAAGAAACAGAAATGCCAAATAGAAAAAGAAAACGATCTGACAATTATGACAATGACAACGCAAAGAAGCAATGCTTTGAAATAGAGAATTATGAAACATTATCATCTCCTAAATGTAAAATATATTCTTCGATGAACAAAAAAGAAAAAGGTATAAAAGAAAAAAAAGTTTGTAAATACAATACAAAGATGTCGACTGGTTTAGTTAAAATAAAAAATTCTCGTGTGCCTAACAACAAATTGCAAGACATTACAGAAGAATTTTATCAGGATTTAATGCAACATAACGAGCATAGTAATAATTGCAAAGAGAAATTTTTGAGCCATGCAGAAAGATCTTATTTAGAAACTAATGTAAAAAGTAATAGTACACGGATAAAGATGTTAAAGTTTATAGAAGATATTACAAGAGGCGTTAAAGTTGTTGTCAAACGTATGAACATAAACAGTATTTCCAGTATTATAGGCAATAGTTCCTCTTTAGCCTATGTTAAATTAATGAAAAGTAGTAAACATTAGAATAATAGCTTCAACACAGTACGTAAAATACTAGGGAGTGCTTTTTCTTATATAACAATAAGATTAAATGATACTCTATACAAATGTATATTCTGTATTCCAATTTTTTTTTTTATTTAAAAATTGTTATGAAATATAAATTATGATAAAATTATGAATTTAACAGTTTATTTATATCAAATAACTTTTCCCTTTCCAATTGTTCAACGACCATCTTTAAATTATCAATTCTACTTTTTATGCTTTTAATTACTTTATTTTTACGTTTAAATGGATAATTTTGTTTTTTTAATGCATTACATGACAGTACTTTTTGCTCTTCTGTCAGAGGTTTTATGTCATGAAATTTCTTAATGTTTTGCACAACTTTTGTAGTCTGTAATGTGCATATCATATTAAATTAATTAATTAATTAATAATATTTTATAAATGTATACTATTTGTATTAAAAAGAAAATTTAATATAAAATATGTTAATTTGAAAAAGTAATTATAACCTGTATTTCATTGGTTAACCTAATACATTTTTCTAATTCTTCAGCACATAATATTGGATAACGTTCTCGTGCATCGCAAACTTCAAAGACTGCTTCTTCACATTGTTCTTCTAAATCATCTGAAAATGTTTCATATAAAAATATTTCACAGTATATTAAAAAAAGCTTATGTACCTAAATGTGTTTAATCGTCATAACTTTATCAATATGATTTCAAAAAATTATAACTTTAATAGTACACTAATTTATTCAAGTAAAAAAAAAAAAAAGAACGTAAGAAATACAAATAAAAATGTAATTTATATAACATACAAGTTTTAAATTACACTAACTTATTCACAAGAAATGTAATAAATATACATAAATAATTTATTCATATCAACATACGAATTAATAATCCACTTTGTTCAATCGCCATTTTTTTAATAGAAATCTATCGATAGAATCTATCAATGCAATGTTGCCAACTATCAAAATAATAAAAATAATATTACTACGTGATACAAATTTCACGGTTATAATTAAAATACAATTAATACATTTAATAATATTTCTAAATGATAATATAGCGTTGAGAAATATTTATATTTATTAATTCAGTAATAATAACTGTCGAATAATCATTTTCAAGTAATCATAATTGCTTAATCGTATCGCGGCTTATTTAAACGTTCCAACGTGTATCGTTAATGACACAACAGTTCGCATTTATTTGTTTTATATATTTACACAAGACTTATTACACAGGTGCACGTGTGTCAAACGGAAATCAATTTAATTAATACTTCCGTCAATGTGGCAGGTTTAAAAATATCTTGCTTATGAATAGTAGATTTTTATGAGTTGGTAAATGTCGTATCGCCATTAGTCTACGGTATGCCGTTATTCTGAACGATTAAAGAAACAGTTAGATAAATTATTCTTTCTTTTATTCTTATTTGATTGGCTTAAGAAGAGTCTACGAACGAATGCTGTACAATAAATCGTTTTTTAAGAGAAAAAAGTATATCGTGCCAATCATTGTAAAATTGTGCAATTTTTCTTTTCTCTGTTTTTTTCCTTTTGTTTGCTTTTATTCTCATTTCTGTAATGGGGTACCTTAAAACATTAGGTACTGTTTTCGTTTATATTTCACTTTTATTAGCTATAATTACGTTTTTACCCGGACTTCCACCAGATGCTACATTTTCTGAATACAGGTAATATATTTTTAATATCCATTTTGTTCTTTTTTATCAATAAATAAATATATATGTCTATCTATGTATGATGTGTGTTGCAGTATAAAACCATCTACTAAACTAAGTGGAAAATTAGATATTAATAATCGTTTAAATGGAGCTGAATTATTGCACATTGGAGAGTTTAAAGGTCCAGAAACCTTTGATTCTTATAATGGAGAATTGTATACTGGCTTGGAAGGTGGCTACGTTGTTAAAATTAATGAAAAAAAAGTGGAACCTTTTGTAGCACTTGGAGGAGTGTGCAGTAAGTTGATAAAGTTTTTCATTATATTTCTATGAACTGTATTAAAACATTATTTTATTTGTATGCATAATTATATATATACCTAAATATAATGAAAGTTATTAAAACCTTTTAGATCAAATCTTAAAGTATCACGAGTGTGGTAAAATATTGGGCTTAAAGTTTGATAAAAAAGGCAATTTGTACGTTATTGATACTTATAAGGGTATTTTTAAAGTTGATCCTGAAGGATATTATCAGCTAATTATAGACATATCTAAGCCAATAAATAATAAAGTTCCAAAACTACCTAATAGTTTAGATATAGCAGAAAATGGTGATGTATTTTGGACAGATTCTAGCACAGATTTCCACTTGTACGATGGTCTATTTTCTACATTTGTCAATCCATCTGGAAGGTATAATTTTTTATAATTGTTTATAATATATAAATATATATGTGTATCTTACATTGTTATTATTAATTACAGACTTATTCGATATAATGCAGCTACGAAGACCAATGAAGTATTAATTGAAAATCTGGCGTTTGCAAATGGAGTTAAATTAAGTAAAGATGAAAGTTTTTTACTGGTAGTAGAAACACTATCTTCGCGTATTATTAAGTACTATTTGAAAGGACCTAAAGCAGGACAACATGAAATATTGCACGAAGGTCTTCCTGGTATGCCAGATAACATACAAGAAGATAATAATGGTGGCTTCCTAATTAGTCTATATACTTATGTAGATGAGGAAAATCCTAATTTAATACAAACATTAATACCGCATTCAAATATAAGAAAAATGATAGTAAGACTTTTAATGTTGATAGAATCTCCGTTTAAATTAATACAGGATGCTTATCCAAATTTTTTTGCGGAAAGAATAGTTCATGCAATTGGTTCTTTTGAAACAATGAATTTCATGATGTCAGAAATATCGGTAGTATTGAATTTGGATGCGACAGGAAAACTTGTTGATGTTGCATATGCGACGGACGGAAAGATAAAAACTACAAGCTCTGCTTTTATTCACAAAGGATATCTATGGTTTGGATCACCGCATAACGAATTTGTAGCTCGGGTACCCTTAAAACAAGCCTTTCCTCATTTAGCACAAATGGAAAAATTAGTACATCGTTCAAATCAACAAGATACGAAGGAAATTCCAAAAGCACATAGTACTACGGTTAAACCACCAAGAACTGTAGAAACTCCTACAGTTAAAACATCGACGACAACAGCTAAACCTGTAACCAAAACTGCTGAAAATATGGAAACTAGAAAAAGTCCTAAAACTTCTACTAAGCAGGAAAAAGTGACTACTTCCAAACCAAGTACAATGACAGCAGCACCAACTACCACTGTCAAACCAAGTACAACGACAGCAGCACCTACTACCACCGTTAAACCAAGTACAACGACAGCAACACCAACTACCACTGTCAAACCAAGTACAACAGCAGCACCAACTACCACCGTCAAACCAAGTACAACGACAGCAACACCAACTACCACTGTCAAACCAAGAACAAATTCAGTACCAACTACTACTACTCCTACTACTGTCAAACCAAGTACTGCATCTCAGACAACTCCAACTCCAAAAGTAACCACAACGACAACCACAACTAAACCTGTTGTAAAACAAAATGTTGAAACAGCTACAAAATCAGAAACAGTGAAACCAGTTGCAACGAAACCAAATATTCCAGTAGACTCCTCGAAACAAAATGTAAAAGTTAACAAAGTAACTTCTGATGTTAAGTCTGAAAATGTAAAAGAAACAAAATCAGAAGTAAACAAACAAACAGTTAAAAATACTCAATCTGGAGCTCAAAAACAAGTGCAAACACCAGAACTTCGTAGTAATGAATCTCCTAAAATAATAAATAATAATAATAATAATAATAATAATAATAATAATAACATTCCAAAATAGATTAGATATTATTATTAATATTAAAATGATATTATTTAAACAGTTAAATAGGGCAGGGTTGTTATTTGATATTTTGTTTCAAGTTGATTTAATTATAATAGAATTTTTATATTTTAAAGTAATACGTACTCAATT
>NW_014569752.1:227944-237362 GCF_001313835.1 Polistes canadensis | reverse complement strand
GCTCAGCTTGCTGTCAAAGAACACAAAAAGTATGTAGTTAAAAAAAGAAATATGTATGAATCCACCCCAGGTGTTATTCATTGTTAAAAAATTAATTTTTTAATTATATTATATATATATATATATATATGATTCCACTAGTATAATAAACAAAAAAGACAAAAGATGATCATAGACTGTGATTTATATTTAAAAAAATAAGCACGAAAGTGTTTTGTTTTATAAACTTTTCTCTGTACACATAAAACATATATAATATGTATAAGCATGGCTGCAAGAATTATGTATTCGAAAGCAAAACCATTTATAAAAAAAATAATATGCAATATTGAATGAAATAGTTAAAAAAAAATAACAAACATTGTACAGGAATATTTACAATAGTGTTAGCAATTAATGTGAATTACATCCGTTGTACCTGTTATGTGTTCCAAAAAGAGAAATGTTGATTTATACTTTCTAATTCTACTGACTGTATAATGTGGGGTTGGTTAGTCAAGAAAATATAGTTTTAAATGTTTATAAAGAATTCTTCTGAAACATTAACATAAAAGTTCTAATGTTCTATTATCAAATGAATTATTTTATATTTTTGGATGATATTAATATTTTACTTTTTATTTTTATTGTAAAAGAATATGCAAGGAAATTGAATGCGTTTAAACAAATGTAAAATGAGAAAATAGAAATGACTTATATATATGTAATATTTTAACCATTTTGGAGTCCCAAGCAGTGCAATTGTGTTTCTTGTGCCACTTTATTAAAACGCAATGCGCAATTGATACGTAGTTTCACTGCTTGAAAATTTGTCGACGCAATTTTTCTAAAGACCATTGGAGATTCAAACAGTTAATATATCATTTTTAAACATATATTAAATACTATATAAAAAAACGAATACAAAATATTTTTCTATTAATTTTAAGATAAGATAATTATATCGTTTAATGATATATTTTGCAATAAAATTATTATTTCATGTTTATTAAATGTCTTTCAAAACAGTTATAATAAACATGTATCGTTGATATAGGTACTAATTTTTTTATTGTATAATATTTGTAAACGAATAATTTACATGGGGTTCTATTGTAATTAAGCGTATAAAAATTTTAAATACTATAGATTAATCTTTTTAAATATTAAGTTGTTTTATTATAGATATTGGCAATAAAGATTTTAATTTATCACTGAAATATATTTTAATTTTCCATATGAGCGTTGGTTCTTTAACAAAATGCCAATATCCATTTCTATTGAATTGTGCATATTTGTCTGCTCGAACTAAAGACTTATAATATAATAATGTAGATTCATTCTTTAATAAATGATCTTCCTGATTAGATATTGTACCAAAACCTAACTTAACTAATTCTTCTGCAATATTTATACGTTCCTAAAAATAATTTTGATATTAATTATATAACAAGCATAAAGAAATGTAATCGTAGACAAAATATTTTTATAATACCTGATTTTTTCCTGAAAACGTGATGATACAATTTAAATAATCCTTTTTTTTATCTAATGGAAGAAAATTAACATTTTTTCCACTAATCAAGCATTGTAACCAACTAATGCCTGTAATAATAGATTTTATAGCGTACAACATAGATGCATTGAACATATATTATTATAACGCTTACCATGACTAGTTGTATTAATTCCTGCTAATTTAATAGGTAAGTACTTGTTTCTGCTAAGTCGTGGAAAAGGTAGCAAAGGTATGTGATCTACCAGAAGCAACGTACCGTGTGCTGGATCTATACGTGTTACGTATCCTTCAAATTCTGTAGTTTTTAGAAAACGGTTTGGTACATCGGATGGTTTTTTAAATTTAGCAAACTGGTTGATAATAAAAGAATAAATATTAGAGATATACAATAGCAATGATATTAAACCATTAAAACTATCTTATACGTACTGGCTTTATTCTGTATAACGCAAATAGTAAACCAACTCCGGCGATGCCATAACTAACAAACTACAGAAGAATAAATGTCAATAAAAATATATTAATAATTTTTATCATATCATATTATATTAAATTACTTTACCTCTACAGCTCGATTATTTTGTTCCATAAAAGTAGTTAACTTTTGGAAGACAACGGGCATTTTTTCTTTATCCATAATTTCGAATTATTTATTATTTCTATTTTTATAAAGTATGTCACCTTTCCCAAATTTTAAGGTTAAGTACACTGTATATACATCGGTTTCGTAACATCTATCATTTCTATTTTGTGGTATAGTTATCAAAGTATTATAAAATAATAATAAATATAGATTTAAAATTGACAAATTTCAAGGTCTAATTAAAAGGCAATTAAAAAAATAACATGCAGATAAGATATATTTGTAATTTATAACACAGCTGTCATATGATCATAAATAAAGATCTAAATTTAATTTATAATAACCTCATTTTAATCGATCAACCAATCAATCGTTACTTAATTGTTTAAAATAATCTAACCTTGATTAATGTATATAAAATATTATTTAATTATTAAATATTAAAGTGATATTCGAAGATTTATCAAATATTAATTGATTTGTTCGCGCACATGGTAAAAAGATGATACGCGCATGCGCCGAATACATTCACTGATTTCACTTTCTTGTCAGCCTAGCGTATATAAGAACACATATACGTATACATTTTGTTCGTGTGTATATGCATGATATTATGTGCACACGTAGCGCGAAAAGTGACCAAAGAGAAGAAGAAGACACACGTCCTTCTAAAATAGTCGTGTAATATCGTCGATTGTATCACAACAAATGCTCTGATTCATTTATTTTCCCTATTCATTTTTCCCTATTTTTTTTTTCTATATTAAAAATTAGTTAGTAAAATTTAAATCGAAAGAATAAACGTTAGAAAAAGATGTTTCGTGAAGGACAATACATAGAAGTGATAAAGGTACTTTATTTATTAACAGCTGTTGACAGCTGTCAAAACTATCACCTTTTCAAATATTCATCAATATAAAAGTAAAAGCTGTGTTTTCAGGCTTCGGACAATTGCGTGGCGACGGTTGTTGTAACTGTGCAAGAGAGAATTATTGAAATCAAGAAGAAAAAGATATCGACCAACAAGTGGCTGGATTTGGAAGATTGGGCAGCCGTTTATAAAATGTTGGACAGAGTTGTTCTGCGTAACTGCAAAAATAATATCAACGAACAATGTTGTAGAAAATTTGAAGGCAATCAATGGAAAAAATTTACCAGACAATTGGAGATTACGTAAAGAAAATATAACATATTACAATTTTCATTCGAAAGAAATACTTTGACGAGTTTATGTCTTTTGTAATGTATTTTGTATGAATGTTAAAAATTAAAATTTTAGGTGTACGATTGAATCATTTGAATCTACCAAAGATACTTCTTTGTTAACTATTAGAGTCAATGTGTCGCCTGCGAAAAGAAAGTTAACCAAGGTTGATACGCATGAACAAAGTTCTGGCGACGAAAAACAAAATTCTAAAGAATTATCAAATAGTTTGGTAAAGAAAGAGAAAGATTTGGAAAAACCTGACAATACTAGCAATTCGCAATTGGAACAATTCAATTATTCTTCTTCTCACCAGCAAGCATTAGAAGAGTATGTGCCAGATGCTCTTATAAAAAAAAATTCTTCCCCTTTAAAGTATATACCAAGTAGAAAAAGTACGTTGCAAAGGATGCAAATACCATGCGAAGAGTATACACCTGTGCAAACGTGCAATGTTTCCGATAACAATGTTCCATATGTACCTAATTCCATTAAAAATTTCAATACCTCTTACGAAGCTTACGAACCTCATAGCATTACTTCTATGGAATTAGTTGAAGAATACGTACCAAATTCTAAAGGTATAAAGCCTTCGGTTGAGGAATACGAACCTAATTTTCGTGGAAAATTAATGAAATTTGACGAAAGTTATGTACCATCTACTGTACAAACTTCCAATGATGATGTTAAAAGAATACAAAAGATAGATAAGTTAAAGTCACGAAGAAAAGGAACACTTACCAGTAAAAAGAAGACGGAACTTTTTTAGTATCAATTAAATTCATTGTATAAAATCATCGTGAAAATTACTTTTGATAAACGCAATACTTTCTAGGCATATATATATATATATAAATATATATAAATAGTTTTATTATAATATTAATAAAAAACTAATTATAACTGTATCGCGCTTTAATAAAATGTATATTCTTCGAATTGGCATTATCAACGATTTTTTTTTAATCCCTTTTCTTTATGTCTACAATTAGAGTCTTAAATTTTTATCAATAAAAAGCCAACTTGATGCATACATTTTATTCATTGTTTTCTTTTGTCTCAGATGTTGGTTCATCGATTAAATTTTTTATTGCTTCACTTTTATTTTCTGTCGTTTCACTTGTCATCTCTTGTTTGTCTGTTACTTGCTGTTGCTCCTCTTCTTCTTTTTCTTCCTTTTCTGCTTCTTTTTCTACTTTTTCTTCTTCCTTTTCTTCTTCCCTTTCTTCTTCCCTTTCTTCTTCCCTTTCTTCTACTTTTTCTTCTTCCTTTTCTTCTTCCTTTTCTTCTTCCCTTTCTTCTTTTCTTTCTTCTTCTCTTTCTTCTTCTCTTTCTTCTTCATCCTTTTCTTCTTCTTTATTTTTATCATTTTCTTCATCTTCTTCATCATCTGTATCATCGTCAGCACCAGGATGAGCAGGAACTTTGTGTACTGGACTACCACTTATTTGCATACTTCCTGGTTTACGCCACATTTTCTGTGATTCCTTATATTAATAAAAAAAGAGAGAAAGAAAATAAGTAATAAAATTTGATAATAAATAAAGTTGTATCTTCGTTCTAGATTATTTACAAAATCTTACCTTCATACCACTAACTTTTTCCATATAATAATCGTAAACAAATTTGGCCATATGTGGCATGTCTTCTATTTCCATTGGAGATATCGTCAGAATAGCATCGTTTAATCTATCGGTAGGATAAGTTTCTTGCGGTATAAGTTGAAGTTTTAAAGGTCGTTGCATCAACTGATTGAATGCGGGAGTAAGTTCAAAACAATTTTTGAAGAGCGATACTCTGGCAAATACGTATAAACCTAATCTTGCTCTTGACATTGCTACAACAAGACGTCTAGCATCCCTCAGATGACCTACTGCTCGTGTTTTTACTAAAGATAATATAATATAATCATTTTGTTGACCCTGATATTTATCTACAGTAGTTACTTTGTTCGGTCGACCTATTAATGGATTATTCGCACATCTTATATTGATTACATCTCTTATGAGATGCTTTTGACCATTGTAAGTAGTTAATATACTAATTTTATCCGCCGGGTAACCCAAAAGACGCATGTACATAAATACAGCTACACAATATTCTGCTTCGGCAAGATTTTGATAGAAATAAGCGCTAGGTTCGCTTTCTCCAACCCCATTGAAATCTTCGACGTTAACCAATTGAAAATCATAAAGAAAACCTGCATTGGCCACTAAATATTCAGGACTACGTTCTACGTGTAACAAATTACCAAGCTTTTTGTATCGCCAATTATATAAATTACAAATACTAGGTCTAGCACGTCCCTGGCCATCTAAATCAACGGTAGGGACACCTAATCTTACGAATCTTGCGAAAAGGGACTGTTCCATATTAGAATATTTCTGGAATGCCATATTTTTAATAACGGGTGGTAATTGATGATGATCACCGATCATTATCCAACGTTTCAAACGATTATAACCATCCTGAGGATTTTGAAGTAATAGTGGAATGAAAGTTTCAATTTCTAATATTTGTGCAGACTCTTCCATTAAAATGTTGTCGTATTTGAAACCCATATCAACAAGTTCACGCCTTTTTAATGCTGCATGCGTACAAGTCATCGCTATAACTTTAGCTTCCTTTACTAATAAATATTTAGATCTATCCAATCCAGATCTGAGTAATTCAAATGCTCTAAATTCTTCTAATTGTGCAAATATTCTTTCGATATACCTACAAAACAAAATATTTCAATTAAATTAAAAATGAATAATATATAAAACAATAAATAAATAAATAAATAAATATATGTACCGGAAACAACTACAAGCGATTTCCATATCTTCCTTGAATGATTTATGTTTAAACAATGGTTGCGGTGCATTATCAAAGAATTTATGGAATGGAAATTCCTCGTCCACAATAAACGCGGACGAGGACGAAGATAATGCTTCTGAAGCTTGTCTTTGTTTAATCCTATTTTCAAAACGTTCCCAACGCGTTTGTATTTGATACATGAAGAAGTGTCCCGCTGTTTCACAAGTGTATGCTACATCACCTTTCACGTTCAATGATTCCTTTAAAAACAGATTAATAAAGTAAAATCAAGCAATTATCAGCATAATTTTCATAATAAATTTAGTAGAAATATTTATATATATATATATATATATATTTACCTGCAGCCTTTGAACTTCCATAAGTAAATCTAAACGTTTAGCCAGGACATAATTAACTCTACCATATCTGCTGAAATCTTTCTCAGTTTCCAATGCCTCTTCTCCATGACCGAGACGTAACAAATGACGTTCGTCAATATCAAGTGCCATAATTTTTTCGAACAATTGATTTAACGCTTGATTCGAATGGGTAACAATGAGGGTTCTTTGATAGGGAAAATTATGATAAAGATTAGATATTATTTGAACTGCAACATCGGTTTTACCAGTACCAGGTGGACCTACAACGAGAGTTAAACCTGGTTGCATTCCAGCTCTGATGGCTTCCACTTGTGTCGGCGTGAATGGTATTTGATTTCTACAATAAATATTAAAAACATACGATCAGATTAAATAAATAAAAAAAGGATGGAGCAGTTGAGATCATCGTTGATTTAAAATAATTATTTTTCAATACTAACTTTTTCGGTTCATTAGCTTTGTATGGACCTCTGCTAGGAGGTACATGAGGTTCAACAATAATCACTTTTTCAATAGGTTCATTACTCTGTTTAGCAATAACATCTTCGAACGTTAATCGGAATGGTCTAACAAGTTTTTCTTCATCGTCGCATTTAACTTTAATTTCATAATGCGGAAAGCTGGATTGTAAATGATTTATATCAAGGAAGGTATCGTTAAAATCCATCATAGATATTTCATTAGGCATTCTGTAAACAATCATGATCAAAATTTTAACCGCATATTGTGATAGAAGAATTTCAATGAAATTATAATGAATAGTTGGGTATATACCTGGAATAACGAGCAGCGCCGGGATCACCATAACCAAGTATGATATCATGAAGCCAGTCCGGAACAACGCATTCTGTATTCATGAGTTCTCTTATAGTTTCTAATACAGCTTTGAAATTATTTTCTTTAGGCTTTCGCCTCATTATTACGTTAAAACCTTCGTAAACGTCTTCGCCACCGTGACTAGCGTTATCCATATCGATTCTGTATTGATTAGAATCCAACCATACTCTGTAAGTTCTTGTATCTCCTGGTAAAATTGGTCTAGGCTCAGGACCATCTTCTATAACTCTTCCATTGGAATCTAACATACCTTCAACTTCACATCCACGTACTGTCGTTAAACCAACTTGTGGTATAAAAGGTAGCTTATGACTGTACTTCGTACCTGTTAATATCAACAAATTAAAATCTGATTTATAATACATCCTCGAATATTAATTTTTTAATGTCCTACAATAATACATAAAATTTTAATCTCACCGATCGGATTTTGTGGTTTCACCGTGATGAGAAAACAAACGTCGTGTTTTCGAAGATTTTCCCATTCTGATTTGATCTCCTTTCGAACGCTTAAATTAATTGTTACATCAGCACGTACTCGAGATGGTCGTTTTTCACCGATATTCGGTTTGGCTACTTCAACAACTGCAAATTGTGTTATGGGTTGTGCCATTCTTGCCCAACCACCGAAATATACACCACCGTCTTCTGCTTGCCTGTGACAAATTATTAGTTTAATGTATTATTTAACGAATTGTATTTCATTTGATTCATTGTTCTTTTAAAATGAAAAACGCGTACCAAGGACTTAATCTGCTAACAGCATCCTCGATATCTTGGCGTATTTCATCTGTAAATAAACATTTAATCGATGTTAATATATATTATTTTTTATTTTTAAATTACAAATTACAATTGAAAACATTATAATACTTACACGTGGATTCCAAACGAAAGAGATTAAAGTTTCGTAAAAGGTAATCGTGGAGTGTTAAAAATTGTAAATTTAATTTTGGCAAAGCCAAACAACCCTCGCCAGAAAAATATTCGGTTGGTACAATGCTTTCGTTCCAAATAATATCCTCGGTTGGATAAAGCGGCATTTCATTTAATTCTTCGAGCTGAGAGGCTCTCCGTTCGTGTCGCGATATCTGAAATAAAAACAAATAAAAAACGGAAGAAATTAAATAAAAAAAAATAAAAAAAAAGGTTTTCTAAAAATATGAAAAACATTGTTTATAAAATTACCAATAATTCTCGAAGAAAATCAATGTCCAAACGATACCAATTCTCACTTTCCTCTCTTTCCTTCGGTGGTACCAAATTCAAATAACTTGCAATGGATTTTAATTCTTCTGGACTGAAAAAAATAAAAAAGGAAAAAGAAACATACATTAATAAAACGATTTGACATAAACGCATATTATTGAGAGAACAAATCATTTAATTAAAAATATTTATAAATCATAATTAAATTATGCATCATATTAGAGATAAACCATTAAAAAACAAGAAAAAAATAAATATTATAAAACAACGATAAAAGAAGGAAATAAAAAATATTAATATATACATATATATATATATACCTGAGAGATCCAAAATGTTTATTAAGAGCATCTCTGGTATCAACACTTGCTACATTAGCCAGGGCAAAGTTTCTTAAATCACGAAACTTGGCGAATACCGCTTTCTGTATCGAAAGAAAAACAAAAGTAATATAATTAAATTATATATATATAATTAATAAAGACATTTATAAATAACATATATATAAATCTTTATATTATTTCTACCTGAAGGGACGTAATTTTAGCGTAATGTAATTGGGTCATATCATGATCGGTCAAAGGATCACCTGTTTCTTCACTTATTTCAAATCTTGCGTAAAATTTCAACATTTCTAAGAGCTGAAACATAAATGGTATGAGATCAATTAATAAATAGATAAAAAGAATTTAGTGAAAGGCTTATTTAAATATTTCATTATATACAATGTTGACTCATCACGTATAAAAACGCGCGCGCGTGTGCGTGTGCACGTAAACAAAAAAAAAAAAAAAAAAAAAAAAAAAAAAAATATATAATAAAACAACACGATGATGATGATGATACGTAAATATCATCTCTAATTATTCATATGAAATAATCAGTTTAGAACTAGTTATTAT
>NW_014569752.1:206384-227288 GCF_001313835.1 Polistes canadensis | reverse complement strand
TAAATATATATATATATATATATATATATATATACACTCATGTTTCTTTGGTATAATAATTTTGTAATGAAATATTTTACAAGTGAATTTACAATTGATATTGGTATTGGTATTATTGAAACACGTGTTATTAATTTAACGTTTCACACGTGTATAATATAATGCTCAAATAAAAATAAGCTCAGCTTATCGGTACAAATTTAGATTCTAAAATTAGACATTAATGTCGTATATTCATATGTATAATATATTTCCTATCATTTATTCATTATATCATATACTTTATTATTGATATACTAATCTCAAGAGTCTCGATTTTTTTGTAATTCATTAATACTTTAATTATATATTTTATCTATCTGATTTATAAATACATATCTTTATAAATGAACTTGATTTTAAAAAAATAGTATATTTACAAAATTCTGATAATCTCTCATTTATATTCTCCATCCTCCTTACTCTTTTAATTATATAAAAGCTCTTTTACATTTATTTCATATAATTAAAATGAATATTATAACTCAATTTCAAGAACGAAAATCAAAAAGAAAAACGAGAAGAAAATATCATGTATAATATTTCATATCCAAATTTACATTCGTTTCAGTTATGTGTATAATATGTTTTAAAACAAACTATTTACAACACGAATACATTTAAAAATATAACAAAGAATTAAATATTAATTTTGTGTATTGAAGATTAAAAATAAGATATTCCCATCAATTATACATATACATATATATCTTTGTTCAATTTTTCTAGTATATTACAATGAATTATTTCTTAAATTTGAAATGGTAAAACACAATAATAAGAAAATAAAAAAAGAAAAAAGAAGGAAAATGAAAACGTAATTCGTGTTGTTGAGAATATAGATATATATTTTCTATTTATGGGCGTTCGCAAGTATCAAGTCTGATGATGGGCTTGTACGATGAGTTCAGTATCGTGCGTATCGCGTGTGCGTTAAAACGTTCCACCAGAATTAATCTCTTTCTCTTATTTCCTTCTTCTATAATATTATAATATCAAATACATTAAAGTATATACACATCATAATAAAACAATAACAAATAAAAATTTAAATATATTCGATTATCATTCAAAAAAAAACAAAAACAAAAACATATTTATTTCAAATTGAAACTTTAACTAATACGGCATACAATCTTGTTATTTTTTTTTTTTTTTCTGTATAAATAATAATAAATTCACAATCTTCGAATATATAGTTCATTTTCAAAAAGAGAAAGAAGACCGAGAATGAGAAACGAAGATAAGAAAGAAAAATAAAATAAATATAACAAGTTAGATAGAGAGAGAAAGAGAGATAGAGAGAGGGAAAGAGAATCGAGTCTTCATTCTCTTTTTAATTCCCCAGTGTGTTGGGTAGTATTTAGAAGTCAGTCAGTAAAGTTAGAAGTGCAAGAATAGCCAGAATTTTGTTATTCGATTTTCATTTTTCATCTTACCCCGCATTGATATTTTTACAATTTGTAAAAAAGTACATTCTTCTTTTTTCTTCTTATTTTTTTTGTTTTTTTCTGAATTTTGAATACAATTTCCTAATATTGTATGATGTTAAATGTACGTTAGTGTGTGTATATATATAAATGTGATATATACAATATTAAGAAGAATGTTATAAGTGTAACGAATATGTTATTATTAATCTAACTTTACAGAATTTATTACATTTCAAACGAATACATTTAATTTTGATAACCTTTGATAATCATAAAGCAAATAAACAAAAAGTGAATAATAAGAGACAAAGATCAAAGTTTTATTAGATATATATATTTATCTCTGTTATTCTTATTAATCTAATGAGAGAAAGAAGTAATGAAAATAGTAAAGAAAATTGAAGATAATAGTTTCAAATATGGATTACAAACGAAAACTCTGTTTATTCCCGTTTAATGGCAAGTATATTAACGATTTATTTGTATAGTTTGTTATATTTCTATTCTAACGTATTATATTATATTTATCTTTTCCAAAAATATACATTAATGACGCGTGGTTTTTATGTGTTTACGTAGATCCACGTTAACACACACAAAACACGCAAAACACGTTTAAAACGTATAAAATTGTTCTCTTTTTAATTATACATATATATATATATATATATATATATATATATATATATATATATCATACCTATGATTATGTATACACGTGTGCATACGTAAAATACATCTCGTAAAATAATAAAATAGCAACATCTAGAGACATAAAAAGCATCAAACCTGTCGTCCAGATATTTTCAAAAGAAAAAAACAAGAAATTTAAAAACATTATAGTTCTATTCAGAAATCACAATGTTTGTACGATCAAACAACGCGATAAAAGAAATCAATGATTGTGTTAAACGTCACGCAAGAGGATTTGCAAAAATCAGATACGAACACAGCACATCGTACAATCTACGTTTAAAAATCGATAAAATATAATCTTTACTTTAAAGAATAATCTTATTAAAATATATACTATCTCTCTATTTCTCATAATACTCTCTCGTGTACTTATATATTTTTATTCTATATTATTAATCATTTATTTTAACAATCTTATTTGATTTCTATCTATCTCTTTCACGTTAAATATTACAAAATGGAATAATATATTTCGCATTTGAAATATTTAGTTTTAATACGAAATCATTAATAGAGAGTGTTATTATTGTTGTTTTTGTTGTCTTTGTAAAAAGATAATCGTGTCTTATCTATCATTCGTAGATAGTCTTTCTCATCGTTTCTATTTTCCTGTATTAAAAATGATTATTGATTGATTATTACCATGAATCATGACTTTGCACGTTCAATTACCGAAATATGCATTAATATGCTGTTGTACAAATCCATATATATATATATATATATAAATGTTAACTTGCATATTCTTCCTCTTTTTGTATACTTATCTATATATGTGTCTATGTATTAAATATCACTCTTCCAATTCTCGTTCCTTCCTCTTTTTAATCAATTCATTATTTTCAATTTATTCAGCAGCGTTAGGAAAACCGATCACGCATATATATATATACGCACACACATAGCAGCAGGTTGTAAATCACAACTCACCCTATTAATTTAATTTTATGCTAGTGAACGATCTAGTATATCCGATAATGTACTTCATTTCGTTATAAACACTTTTTCTATTTCTATTTTATTTTCTTCTTTTTTTCTTTTCCCCAGTACTACCTGTTTGGATATTATTCCTTAATTGGTTGACATGGACCAGTTCATTAAGCGATGCTACTGCAGACATTAATTGTTGTCAAAATGGTACAAAGTGGTTGGCAGGAAGAAATTGCAGCGATGGCAGTTACATTAATCTTCAATGTACAGACGCATTTTATCAAATTCATTACGAAAACGAGAAATTTAATATCACGAAAACTAGCAACGGAATGATACTGACATTAATTGATGGTGAACCCCAAGAAATAACGCAAAACAAGTAAACGGTTCTTCTATTCATTTTATTTGCATTCCTAGGTTTTTGTTTTTCAAATCTTTTCAGTACTATGGACGCATATATGCGTCCAGGGAAAGCCATCTGTGTGGACTATGGACGCAGATATGCGTTAATCAATTTTTTTTGTCTACTTCAAATATCAAGAATATTATATTACAATGTGATAGTTGAAATTATATATCAAGAAAAATATTGAAGGATTCAAAATTCAATTGAAACTATAAAGAAACTTATTTTGTTTGTTTTGAATTATCACAGTTTTTGTTTGTTATCCACGGATAATGTTGATAACCCAAAGGCGTTCATTTGCTTCAATGATTCTTACATGGGCGAAACACATTTATGGAAAAACGTATTATATATGGTACTCAGTATGATATCGGCTATATTTTTAATCTTAACATTGATTATTTATTTGATACTTCCTGAACTTCGGGAAATACAAGATAAAGCGATGATGGGTGCAATTTCTTCTTTGGCAACCAGTTATATTATTCTTTGTATCCAATATGTCAGAAATAGCGAGTACAATGAGGATACAACTTTGTGTGTTACTTTAGGTATATATATATACACGTATATATATAAGTATCTCGTTAACATTATTAAAACATTGAATATTATTTTATATTTTAGCATTCTTTCTGTATTATGCATTCATGATTGCCTTCTTTTGGTTAAACATCGTTGCGTTTAATATTTGGCGAACAGTCTGGTGAGTAAACAAAATATTTAATAAAACTAATTTATGGTGTGTTTGTTGCTTTTTTTTTTTTCAATAAAATAAAAATAATTGTATTCCTAGGTTCAAACATTTTGTGATCAAGGATAGAATACTGTTTCCAATTTATTGCGTATTCGGATTATTCTTACCGTCTTGTTTTTTATTGTCGGCACTTTTAACTCATCATATTCAAGGAAATCACTTGAAACCACATTTTGGTGAATTAATATGTTGGTTTAACGGTAAAGTTCAATGAATATTTCACCTTAGTCATTGATCATATGTTTAATATTTGTTTTTAACAAATTAATTTACATTTTTCTTTGTGCTGGGGGTTGGGAAATTAGGAACAGATGAAGTCTGGGTGTTTTTTTACGGTCCAATAGCCATACTATTGACACTGAATGTTATCTATTTGGGTCTGACCAGTTGGAGATTATGGCACGAATATCGTGAATATAATGGAAATAAACTACGAGCATTAAGATTTAAATGTTTGCTTTATATGAAGCTCATGCTTGTTATGGGTATAACATGGATATTTGAGATATTATCATATGCTATCGGTACAACGGGGTGGTACTGGTAAATTATTATTTTTTATTATACATTTGTTTTATAACTGATCAATTATAAGTTTATTTCGTAATATCGAATTAACGATAATAATCCTTGAAAATTTGTACACGAATAACAAGTGGCTAATTAAAATATAGCCTTTGGCGTATACATTCTTCCTTGTTCCTTCAAATTAAAATACGTCAGACGTCATACATATTAGATGTAATTTTTTTTTCTTTTCTTTTTTTTTTTATTTATTACGTGTACATATTTCTTATTATTTCAATTCCTTTCGATTAACTAAAACCCCATCTCAAATGTGTAATATTATTTTCAATGTGTATCCTCAATATTATCATTCTATTTTAAAAAGCATTATTATTAATAACGAAACTTTTGTTTTTCTATTAGGGTACCAACGGATATTCTAAACTCATTGCAAGGCTTTATAATATTTCTTCTTTTGGTTGTATCGCGAAAAAGAGTGAGGAAACTTTTGGCGAAAAAGAAACCTTGCGGTATTGTTTTCCCTAAATCTTGGACAGCCTACGAAGATGAGGAATGTGAAGTTGTGTTACCAGAAGAATTGGAATTGTCTCAACAGGGCTAGGATATTTATTCATCCATTCATTCATTCATTCATTTATTCGTTCATTCATCTTCATTATAACTTTTTGAAAATTGTTAAAAAAAAAAAAAAAAAAAAAAAAAAAAAAAAAAGGAAGAAACTTATGTATATTATTAATAAGTTATTATCTTAACGATCTCATTTCTATTTAAATCATTTGACAAACGCATTATCTGCTAATTATTATTGAGAAAAAAATAATATCGAGATTTTGTTAACGTACAAATCAATCATGTGCATATATATGCATATATTCTTTCATGTACTCTTTTAAATGTACTCTATGTTATGCCAATTTTCCTCACTTTTTTTTTTTTTCAACGAGGAAGAGATTATTATTATACAGGAATCTCACTGTAAATATTAAGAAATTGTGAGAAAATCCAAAACAAATATAAAAATATATTATAAAGGAAAACTAAATGTAAAAACGCATCGTTTTATTATTATTATAATTATATCTATCTCTTTGTTCTATATATATATATATATATATACATATTTATACACACAACTTCTGTTTTAAATATTAAATACGATGACGATAATGGAAAACACTCGTTTTTTAAATTGATATTCCATTCTATAAGTATGTATGTGTGAATGCGAAACAAAGAATTGACTCATCGGATTTGATTTTTTTCTCTCTTTCACGTAGTATACAAAACCGGACTTTGTATTTGCATATAGCTAACGACAATACCATATCCTGACACACAATCAAACGATTTATCGTCAATAAGAGATACAAAATTATTCTTAATTATAAAATATATTATGCACAGTTATTTTGTTTTTAGAAAAAAATTCTATACGTAAATAAGTTTAATAAATTCAAAATAAGATCAAATAACAAACAAATTATTTCTACTTAATAGTGAAAAACGTATAATCATTTATTCTATAAATATATCTCTCCTATTGACGTATGAACGTTTAAATTGATTATAAAAAATTCAACTTAATTCTAGTATTAAATTGTAATTGTATTTGTGTACTCATATCAAGTATCATTCATTTATGATACGTGATTAAAGAAAGAAGCGTTTGTACTATCCATTAACAAAAAAGTATGCGAGGGCAGCGAAGTCACTAGTTTATCAACAAAAAAGATACATTCGGTTAATATGATAAGACTGATCTAATCTAGCACACAGAAGATGCTCTATTCGTTTTTAAAGGATCGTTCACACATAATATTAAGTTAATATTACAGCTAATACAATTTTATTTTTTCTTTTCTTTTCTTTTTAAACTTTATCATTTAAAAACATTCTTTATACATTTTCAAAACATCTCTTATCGCATTCTCTAGCACGCTTTTAACAAACGATCATCATTTACTCATTATATGAAATACCTGGAACGGTAATGTATAAGCAAGAAGCATAACAAACTTATGAATCATTCTGATAGAACTAACGTCATACATACAGGGGGGAAAAAAAATATTAAAAGAGAAATCAAAAAAGGTAGATACGATTAATAGAAAACTTTATAATTCTTTGTAATAGGGATTCCAAAGAATTGTATTTAACTTTAAATAGAATATTCTCTTGTTGTGTGGTTTAGTTCAGTGTGAATCGAGCTTTAAATTCTTGTAATAGTCAGACTAACTCTTCCCTTTTCTTCTCTTCTTTTCACACACACAACATAAGAGATTCAAGAAAGAGAAAGAAAGAAATAAAGAATGAGCCAAACGAACACAGAGGGGGAACTGGAATAGTATAAGAGAACCACATAGTATGAAAGAGTGCAAGAAGAAACCAGAATGGATGAAGAGGTGAAGAGGAGGAGAAGGAGGAAGAGGAGGAGACAAGTATGGATGAGCAAGGGTAGGGTTCTTCTTTGCAGGCGTTTTTGTCTCTACTAGCGACAGCAGACAGGTATGGCAAAGTTAAGATGATTCCAGAATATTGCGTTATTTGGGCGCACGTGTGTACAGACCTTAAACGTCCTGTGAATGAGAAAGAAAGAAAGAAAGAGAGAGAGGGAGAGTGTGTGCGTGTAAGTGGAAATCAATATTTCATTGATTAGCATATATACTTCTGAGTAAGGTCTATGAAAAAGATATTGTATTATAAAATGTTGAGTTAATGAAAGTATACAAAAGGAAACGAAGGTGATGGCGATGATGATATGGTGGTAGAGAAAGAAATAAAAAGTGAGAGAAACAGAGAGAGAAAAAGTGCGCACGCCTCTGTGAGCAAGAAAGAGAGAGTGAGAGAGAGGGCGAGCGAGAGAGAGAGAGAGAGAGAGAGAGAAAGAGAGAAAAAGAAAGGAGAAGGGGTCAGTACAAGAGTGACATGCATCTTGTAACGGCGTTACTTCTTGTATCATTCCTAGCGAGTCATTCGAGATTCGCCGGTGGAAATACAAATACAAATGAAAAACCAAATACAATCAAAATTGCAAAGTGTTGCGAATTGAGTGAACTTCTTTTGGACGACACGTGCACACCATTATCAATTACGAACGAAACGAAACCATGGCAACCAGAATATACCCAAGACAAGGATTCCAATATTTTCTTGAGAACTCCTCCAACTCCGGATTATCGTATTGGATTACCTAGATGTCGAAGTAACGAACATCAGTGGCATGTTTATTATTATCCTTCTGGGCCAGATAGATTAGCTATCGTTTTGCCATTGGGCAAACTCAGACATTATGTTGATGATCTTAATAAAGAAATTAGCAGAAGTAACGGAGGTGGTGCCTTTGAATCGTTTAGATACGATGACGAAGAAGACGAAACAAAATATATTCATTACGATTATTCTTTTGGACAGTATTGTGTGGATAAGGCTGTTCTTAGTAGAGATCATTTTGTCGCTACCTATGCTATGATATGTGTTCCCGAGGTACCCTTTCAATGGTCCGACCCCAATTATTTGATGAAACATGCTATCGACCCAATCTTTCATGCTATATCCATAGCAGCATATCTTGTAGTTGCGGTCGTTTATTTTGTTCTACCACAATTGAGAGATCTTGTTGGTAATATGATAACTAGTATGACGCTGTGCCTTATAACCAATCAGTGCGCCACGACGGTTAAAATATTCACTGAATTTGGTAATCACGTTAACTTTATGATAGCTGGTAAGTTAATATACCAATTAAATAGAAGAATTTATAGAAAATCAAGCTTCTATCTGATGTTGTTTGATTTTTTTCCAGATATAATCGCTTATACGTCTTCGTTAGCTGCTTTCTTCTGGCTCAACACTTTGGGCTATTACGTTTGGAAAACGTTCAGATCTCGCAACGTATTTTTGCGTACAACCGATGGAAAAAAATATTGTTATTATTCTGCATACGTTTGGGGCGCAACAATTTCCATTTCCACAACTGCAATTTTTGCACATTTTGCATTAGAAACTGACAAACCTTTTATAGGTGGTACGGCATACCCTGCTCAAGAAACCGTTGGTTGGCTAGCTCTTTCAGTGTTGTACATGTCTATTGCTCTTACAATAATAATTGATTTTAGTTTCATTCTAACAACAGCGAACAGAATTAAGAGAATGAGTACATATGGTAGGATACATCACAAAATGAAATACAGTTTCAGAATGTTTGTTTTGCTGTTTGCAATAATGAGTATTAGTTGGATAACGTTATTATTGGCGGGATTAAAATACGACGCATTTGCGTATTGCCACGTTGTCGTTAATTTATTACAAGCTCTTTTTATACTCCATATTTGTGTATTCGGTCAAAGAAGAGTCACTTTTTTACTTGGGAAAACATGCAATTGTAGTAGAAATGGAGATAATATCGAAGGGTTTGATTGGGGAGAAGAAATGACAGCAATTAATGCTGGTTATTAATTTGCACTTAGATCTTATAATTAACTCTGAGTGATTGTCCAAACAAAAGACATATCTAATGTTTAATACCAATCAATTTTCACTAGCTTTAAGATATTTGATAAATATATTGTAAATTATACGTGCCTTAAATCAAATAGATCTGTGTATATAATCGTAATGCGTGTTAATGAAATAATAGAACTTTATATAAATATATTATATATATATATATATATATATATATATATTTATGTGTATTACCTAGTAAAGTATTAATACTTATTTTCAGTATATATAGTCAAAGTTAATTATAACACCTATTATGTGTTTTTACAATATTTATGTGATATTTCTTTGTATGATATAGCAACTTTTTGTATAAAAAACAGAAAAAGGAAAAAAGAAAATATCATTTTACGTATTCATGCATATACATAATTAAATAAACTATCTTGCATACTCTATTAATATTTTGATATTTTATTTTTAAAAACTTACCTGACCGAATAATCCACCTTCTGGCCGGTGCAACAAATTAGATAATTGACAACGTACCACCAGGTGACAATCGTCCATGACGGTATTGAAAAAGCGCCTAGTTGGTAGAAGAGCTTCGAGATCAATGATAAGTTCCAAGAATCTTTCGCAGTAACGAATTTTATCAGGAAAAACAGGTTCTGTAATGAATTATTTAAAACTATATTGTTCTTAAAAATATATGAAAATATATATATATATATATGTATAAAAATGTAAGAAGAAACAATAACACGAGTTCCTAAAGGCAAAAAATGGTATATGTATGCCTCTATGTACAATCGATGTAAGGACGACTTGATTTTTGTATATATTATTAGTATTTTAAGCTATTATTCGATCTGCAATATTTTGGTCCTACGACAAGAGGTCATGGCTTACCTTTTTTCCTGTCAGAAACTCGTGCATCAATTACCTTCAAGCGGAATTGTTTCTAATATGGTCATAAATTTGATCATAAGTCTGTGTAAGAATTTACGTTCCCATTCTAATTTATCTTTCAATTCGGGATTATCTTTTTTTCTTATAACCTTCCAGTATTTTCTCCATTTAGGATATTTCTTAAATTCTAACTCTCTACGTCCCTCTTGCAATGAAATCCACATGGACAACGATACTAATCTTTTAACTTCTTCTCTAACTAATGGTACTTCCATGGAATTGAAGCAATGATTTAGAAATACAATAAGCGCCGTTTGTTCCTTAAGATCAAAATCCATAATACTGTCTTCCAAACATGCTTCGAGAACTTTTTGAAAGAATCCAGCGAACTGCGTAGGATTCTTTTCAAATGCTTCCCAAACTTGTACACGTTCGCGAAACTTCTCGTTGACCATAACGACGATGGACATGGTGTGTGCGCGTGTAGCAGTTTCCACATGATAATTTGGCCATAGAAAATTTTCCAAATATTGACTGAATTCTAACATCATGATGCGTCGAATAGAAAACTTTGAAGCACATATTTCTTGGATATAAATATCATCTACTATTTGAGAATTAAATGGTAGATGTACATCTGTAGTATGCGGTGCCCAATACTTACTAGCTAACTATAAAATAAATGAAAAGTTTAGGTTAGAATTAATTTGGTTATAAAGAAAACTACCTCACAACAAAATAAATGAAAATTAAATAAAATACCTGAGTTACTTTATCTGCGTTAATTTGTTCAACAGTTGGAGCAGGATTATTACTTTTAATGGGAGGTGCGTTTAGATTTTCCATTTTTAATTTCCTATAATTTTTCACAATATATCAATTCAGTATACAATGTAATCAAGCTTGACTTTACTGCACTTTACTCAACACACCACACACACACACACGCAATAGTTCGGTTATACTATGTATATATATGTATGTATACATGTGCATAGATGTATATAACAACTTTACATATAATATTGCAACTAAAATAATACTTGAATTCTTATAAAAATTATATTTCTACACTAATCACCTTTTTAACTATCTTTTTATCAAGTTATTAATATATTATTAAATTAATAAACACATAAATTAATTTTTTTAAATTAGAGCGAACGAGTTACCCACTAAACTTGTTAATACATGATAGACAAGATCGAAGAATATTTAACGTCACGTGATTGAATACGTTTAATTGGTTAATCGAATTTTCTCGCATTGTCATAGGTGCAACGATTATCGATATTTAAATTTTAAATTAATTTAAGAAATCAATCATTTAAATTATAATTATTATTATATTAATAATACCTTATATATATATATATACGTTGGATGATTAATCTAGATTAAATTTAATCGATGACTGAACATTATTGCGCCATGTTTAAATTTCCCTCCTTTAGAACACGTGGGGAAAAAAGATATCTATTGTTAAAGTTTCCATCACAAAGTGTAAGCTACTTGAAAATCGTTTTTTTATTTATTTATTCGTACTAATATTATTTATTTAAACGAATAAATATTTTATGCACTTGATTCTATTAATATAATTGATAATAGTTAACCAAATAATACAACATGCCTCCTAAAAAAAGGATTCATTCTAAATCTCAAAGTTCAAGATCAAAAAAATTGAAGTTAACAAGGTCTGATGATGATGAGAATATTTCTAAAGATACTGAATTGTCCGACGATTTACCAGAAATTTCAAATAACACAGATAAGACAGATAACAATAATGCATCGTTAACATCATCACCATCATTGTCATCCATACAATTACCAATTTCTGAAAGACTATTATTAATTGAACAAGAGCTATGTCAACAGTTAAAAACTATAAAATTCCCTTCCAAAGTTGAATATGTTTATAATCCAATAATCTATGCATTTGAGGTGCACGCAAAGTACGTGCAAACTTATTGCAATGAATCTAAAAAAATTTTATTTCTTGGAATGAATCCCGGTCCATGGGGTATGTCGCAAACAGGTGTACCATTTGGTGAAATTAGTATGGTTCGCGACTGGTTAAAGATTCAAGGTTTTATTGGGAAACCTTCTAAAGAACAACCGGATAGAAAAGTAACTGGGTTTGATTGTAAACGTAGCGAAATTAGTGGTAAAAGACTTTGGGGACTTTTTAAAGATTTATGTGGAACTCCACAGAATTTTTTTAAACATTCTTATGTACATAATTATTGTCCTATCGCTTTGATGGATCGTAAAGGAAAAAACATCACACCTGCAGATTTAAAGGCAATGCTTGTTCTCCTTCCTTTCTCGTTACTTTTATATACCTAATGTTAAATATTTCTTTTCTTTTGCAGAAAGAAGAACAAAAATTAATACACGAATTGTGCGACCAAGCACTGTCCAAAATAATTCAATTATTGGATGTGAAGATTGTAGTCGGTGTGGGAAGATTTGCAGAGAAAAGGGCGCAGGCTGTAGTAAGTGCGGATAATTTATCTGCTCAGGTAATATTAAAAAAATATCATTTATCATTATTTAACACACACACGCGCGCACGCGTGCACATGGATATACATATATATAAATTATATTATGCTATTTAATTTTTTATATAGTTCATTATTCTTTTAGGTGTTATGGATTACTCATCCTAGTCCAAGATCAGTTGGAAATCAAAACTGGGATGAGAAAACCAAACAAAGATTGCACGATCTTGAATTAGCAGAGTATTTTACCAGTTAAATAATTATGTTATCGTAATAAGTAAAAAAGGAATACTTTTCATTTATCAAAACTGTTGATTAGCATATATGATTGTAAAAAATCTATTTTTTTTTCATTGTAAATCAGTTCATTGCTTCCTCTTATACTTTTATACTTATACTATTATAATATATTACTCTTTTTTTATACTACTAAACTTATACTATTGTTTTTATTAATTTTAATCGCTATGAATGCAGTTGCATGGATGGACATTGCTTTAAAAAAAGCTGCAGCTTCGTTAAAAGTTGGCGAGGTTCCAGTCGGTTGCTTATTCATATATAATGATAAAATTATTGCAGAAAGTAATAATACTGTTAATGAAACCTGTAATGCAACTAGGCATGCAGAAATGAATTGCATTGATCAAGTTTTAACATACTGCAAAGAGAAATCCATAGATTATAAAGAAGTGTTTTCAAATATTGACATTGTGGTTACTGTAGAACCATGTATAATGTGTACATCAGCATTATACCAATTAGGAGTCCGTAGTATTATTTATGGCTGTAAAAATGATAGGTTTGGAGGATGTATTAGTGTTTTTAAAGTACCTAATGTTTATAATACTAAAGTAACTGTATTAGGAGATATAAGAAGCGAAGAAGCTATAAGTTTACTTAAAAATTTTTATGAAGGTACAAACCCAAATGCACCAGAGTCGAAAGCTAAGAAAATTTCGAAAATTGAAGACCAATAATAAATGATTAAAATAAAGAATTTCATTGTGCATAATTTTTTTTGTAAGAATTTTATATATATATATATATTAATATACTATTAAAATAATGCACGTAACAATATAAATAACAAGAATCCTCATTTTTATGTGTTTTTATACTTGTTCGTGCAGTTCATTTAAAAATTATTCTATATACCTTATTACCTATATACCTTATACTAAGACATGCACCACAAGGGATCGTTAGCACATTTACCTTGATACCATTTTATTAGCAATTGATTTTGTAGTGAATATTCATTAAATACTGTATGATTGAGCTGAAAGAAATTTTATTCAAATTATATATAAAAAATTACTACATAAATATACATATTTTTTTTTTTATTTAAATTAATACTTACTGGAGAAGGTGGAAATATCCTTTGAAAATCCAACTTGTTTTGATGTTCTTTATAACTTTGAATTAAAATGTGTTTAATTTCTTCTGTCATACACGGTATACAAAGTTGACATTCCATTTTTAAACAATCGTGACATGTTATGCAAATGTGCGGTAATACTGCTAAATTTTTAGACGCTACTTCCATTTCTTGTACGAATTGGCCTCTTTATATAACATAAATATTTTTCGTTAAAAGTAGATTTTAGTTTTACATAAAAATATAATATATGATTAAAGAAAAATCTAAGTTACCTTGTTTCAGGCGATTTTTTTACACGAGTTTGTTTAACCCTTGAGTTAATACCGATGAGTGAGAATAAATTAAATAAAACTTGTTCATAAAGTAATTGATTAGGAGGATAATGAGCGGATGATAAATTGGGAGACATATTTGCTTCCATCACATGCACTTTCATATCTTTATCAATAATGAAGTCAAATCTGACCAATTCGAAATAATTTCTTTGATTACCATAACGTTGGATGCTTTCTTTCATTAAACTTTCTTTCATAATTGCTATTTCTTGTATTGCTTTTTTTATTTGATTCCAGATATTATCAAAGTCTTTTCCTATTGATCTCATATATGCATATAATGAATCTTTCATTGAATATCCCAAACGAATATAATAATCATTCAGAGATGGTACTTCCCAAATAGGTCGGTATTCATCGCTAATAATGTATGAATCCTCTTGACTGCTATCAAATGGTTCATACTTTATTGTACAGAATCTAAGTAAGACATCTCCTTTGTAAATATATACTCTGAGTGGATCAATAGATGTAAATACTACATATACACCTAGATCAAATTTATAACCATCGATGAGGAATGGATTATCTATAAAATCTTGTATAAAAGATTCTGAATCATTGTAATCTATATCAGAAGCTTTAACAATCTTTATACCACGATGGTTATTAGACTTTTTCAACCATAATTTATTTGGATTTAGAATGGCATGTGTGAGAAATTTATTTCTATCCTGTGGAATCCTAAACGATTTAGGTAAATAGAATACTCCGGACGTAGATAAATGTTTCTTGTTTGTGATATAACCGCAGCCAGGAAAATGATTGATAAGTTGATGAGGTTTTAAATTTTGTAAAATTGGAGCTAATGTTAGAAACGGATATTCATGCGACCACAAAAGATTCCAATTAGTTTCATCGTTAGTACGTTTAAATCCGATACCATTTAATACCGTAAATATATTATTTAAATGATCGATGGAATCATTGTTTCTATTAAGAACATAATACGTTGGTCTTTCATCATCGATTCTTTCTTTGTCAAACTTTTTCAAAGGTGACTGAATATATAAATAATAGAATATGCTAATTAATAGCACTACAAATGACATAAACCATAAAAATAGCCTGAATGTTAATTGTAGTTTATTAAAAATATTTAATTTCTCCATTTCTTGCTGAAAACAAAAACAAAATGAATAGTTTTCTATTAATAACTTGTATAATTAAATTTATATTAAAATATAAATGTAACAATGTAAAACCTTTCTCTTCCTTCTCATTCTTTTCGTATCTGTTGTTATGAAGTTTGCATCTATATTAAAATTCGATTTTGTATCACCATTACTACACATTTTATTATGTATTAACATTGAAGATTAGTTGATTTGACACCAAAACGTATATTCGCAATCAATAGAATACACAATGTGAAAGTACCGTTTTAATATATTCCTCTTTCCTGTAAAAGTATGTCACGTATGTTTCTACTGCGACAGAAAAATAATTCTTTAATATCGAACAAACGAAAATGATTAGAATTTAATGAAGAAATTAATAGTTGATATTAGATTTGTTTACCTTTTCGTTCACAGAACGTTTTACATTAAACACTTTGAATATCCTTCACAATAATTAAACGGATTTTTTCAAAATGGTGTGTGTATCCTAATAATTAGTTAACATCAGCTACCTGTATCTAATATATTCTTGTTTTTCTTCTTATTTCTTAACAATTTATTAATAGAAATATATACATATATATATGTATCTAATATATTTACTAAATATATTTAAATAAAATAGATAATATTTGTATAAGTAATAATAATAATTATTTTTATGTTTCAATTTAAAGAACGTTTAAATATTTTTTTAATTTCAAAAATACAACTAATGCCCTCTGTTCTCGCGCCACGAAAATATATTATAAATGCGAACGCCCTCATATACAGAACGCATCTAACTGAAGAAATATTTCGTTCTTTTACGTTAGAAGACTTCGGTGAAGAAGCATATATATTTGTTATCAAAATGGGTTTTCAAAATATTTGGTACTCGCATCCACGCAAATACGGCCAAGGATCTAGATCCTGGTAAGTTATTATTAAAATATACATATATTTCTTTTTTAGATTTTTTTAATACATTTTTTGCTATACGAAATCATCACGACCGCGTGTGACAAATTTAGTATTACATGCTTTTTATTTTTTATTATTTAACGTTCCTATTTAATACTTACAACAAATAGTATACTAAATAATTCAATATTTATTATTATTTATATAACACATAACATAGAATTCATATTTTTCATGATTTCGTAAATTTTATGTAAAAAAAGTTAATTAGATGAACATGAAATTAGAGGTTAGATTGTTATTCAAGTATGGAGAACAATATATATATATATATATAATGCAATTATATTTTTTACGTATTTCTTTCTTTCATTTAAAATATTTCTTTTAACTTTGTTTACAGCCGTGCTTGTGCAAATAAACATGGGCTTATCCGTAAATATGGTCTGAACATTTGCAGACAATGCTTCAGAGAATACGCAGCTGATATTGGTTTCAAGAAGGTAAAAATAAAATCCTGTGTAGTATCCAAAAAAACAAAAAACTTATATAAAAATTTATAATTATGATTAATTTTTCTCTTTCTTTCTTTTATAGTTGGATTAATTCAATTAAGAAGAAGTTAAATAAAATAAACAAATTCCAATAATTTATATACCATTATATAAATATGTTGATTTAAATCATTAAAAGATTCGTGATTTATCAAAACATCTAAAAGGATATTTGTATTAATGTAATACTAAAAAATAAATTTTAATTCAGATCTAATTTATATATCGTAGTTACTTTTGATTAATTTACCACATTGTATTATTTACTTTTTTTCGCATGCATTTTTATTGTGTACGTTATGACCTGATTTGCATACACAACTAAAAAAAAAAGATATTCTATGAATTATTCAATACAAAAAATAAATTATTCGTAACAACTAATCATTGAACGTGTAGAATGCCGGTAACGTAGCCATTTTGTATGCACAAAAGAATACAAAAGTATATAGAAACTTACAAGTCCCCTTTTTTATCTAACCAGTTTCATTTTAGTTATTACCGAGACCACCAGTGGCCGATAGTAGGTACTTAACGCGATGACGGTACAGTACTATCAAAGAATACAGTATTCTTGGATAATATATATAGTATAGTTATATTGTAAAAGAAATAGAAAGAATTATATTTAATTTTTAATGATAGTACTGTACCGTCATCGCGTTAAGTACCTACTATCGGCCACTGGTGGTCTCGGTAATAACTAAAATGAAACTGGGTAGGTAAAAAAGGGGACTTGTAAGTTTCTATGTACTTTTGTATTCTTTGTATGTATAGTTGGATCGTATATCAATTACTAAGCAGTATTGCTCGAATTTAATTGTAGTTTTACATTGTAAAAACAATTAGAATTTTTGTTTACAAATAATTACAATTTATTGCAATGGGCTTTTCGGACACAATGAATTACATTCTATTTACCAACCCAATTAGTTCTGGAACGTTTTTACTTCTTAGAGGTACAGCAAGAATGGTGAGTTAGGTCTTTTAAATTTATTTATTAACTGAGTGACTATTTGAAAAATATATATTTTCTCATTTATTTCCAAAACACTGATTAGATAATCAGTTTTGTTTCTATTTAGAGTGCTTAAATCATATGAAATATAACCTGCAATAAACAGAAAGGTATGGTACTTCATATGGTAATTATGTATATAAAAATAATAATAATAATAATAAATTTGACAAACGTAACACACAAAACTAACTGTTTTGAAGGACAATATAATTATACTTATCAATTTTCACTTGTGTAATATATCATTAGATCAAAATATATATTATAGGCAGGTGATTATATAGGCTTACAACCTAAACAAGAAATGAAAATGCCACAGACTGTTCAATTATGGAAATTAACATCGGCTGTAGGACCTTATATTAAACTTGCTGGACTTAGTGGAGCAGTCGCTGTAAGTTTAGGTGCTTATGGAGCGCACAGTAAGTTATACAACAGTCATCATTAAATATAATCGTTTATCGTTAATTCTTTTGATAAAAGAAAATGAATATGTTAAAATATGTGCATGAAAAATGTTACATATACGTTGTATAAAAATTATTATTCCTTTCGTTTTAGACATTAATGCAGAAAAATTCCCAGAACAAGCAAAAATATTCGATACAGCTAATAAATATCACTTTTTTCATACATTAGCTTTACTTGGTGTACCTCTTTGCAGAAGGCCATTTTTGGTAAATTTTCATTATTTTTTTTTTTGCAACTTTATTAACTTCTTGCACTATAACAAAGTTGGTGTTTCTTATGTTAGGGATGTAAAATGTATCACGAGTCTTATACGTTGTTATACTTTATCTTTATTATTCTCCCTTTTATGGGTTTGAGACCTCGATAACATACCTCTCTGGGTCAACAGCAAATGGTGTTCCAAAGTGGTCACCCATTTTACTATTAACCATGTCCATTGTTGCTTAACTTTAGTAATCCAACGGGAACTAGTATTTTTAACGAGACGAGGCCGTTGACACACACCTTGTTATAATGCAAAGTATTGTTAATTGTTATGTATATACATATATATACATCTTTTTCTTATGAATTTACAGGCCACATTATTTTTCCTCAGTGGAATAATAATGTTCAGCGGCAGCTGTTACTATATAGCTTTTACAAACGATAAACGTTTTTCAAAAATGGCTCCATTTGGTGGTACATGCCTAATATTAGGATGGTTATCTCTAATCCTCTAAATATACGATTATCTTTACTTGTTTAAATATTATAATAGAAATATATATATATATATATATATATTGCGATTTACTTTGAAGTGTAAGAACGTATTTTAAGTTTGTGATATCTACTGGTAAATTCATTTCCGAGAATAAACATAAATAACTATTTATAAATAAAATGTTGATATAATATATTTCTATGTTAAAAAATAAATAATTTTTAAGTAATATATATATATTTTGTAGCACATATTATTATGCATGCCACGTATAATATATATCTGTAAGTATATTATTACCGATTAAAAAAGAATTAACTTCTTTTTTGGCAAGTGGGTTCCCCCCTGTATTTACATTAATTGAAAGGCTTTTTTTAAAAAAAAAAAAGAAAAGAAACTTGTTCGCATCGTAAGTAAAGAAAAAGTCTTTTTATACTAATGGATTGATATAAATATAACTTTGTTTATAATATTAATGACATGTGTTTGAATTGTATTTCGAAATATTACCAGTTCTTTGTAATGTGTGTTGCATGCGTATAAGATTTGTCGATCGAACATATTTTATTTTTACTCCCATTAAATTTCTTTTCCCGTTCATGCTATTATTGTATTTTTACGTGTTACCTTATTCATCATCGCATAGCAGGATAAAAGGGCACAATCAAAAATAATTATGTACCTTATAGATTATGTTGATTGAAGAGTACATGTAACATTGCCTGATGTAGTACTTATGTGTTTGAATGCACACATCGACAACATATATCACATATTAAATATTATGGTGGTATGATATTTGGCAGCTCTATTTATCTTTCTTGTTATTTTTTGTTTAAAGTATATTTAATAAACTACAATAATAATAATAATAATAATAATAATAATATATTGAAATGAATACACAACTTTTGCTAATCGATCAAGACGTGGATCTTATAATTGCACTGAAATAATTGTATACTAAAAGGAAAAAACAATTTATGGCCTGCGTTAGCAATGTTACATGATATAATTAATTGTAATAATATGATCGAAGTAATATTTCTTTTCACTTTTCTTTAATCATCTTCATCGTCTTTCTTTTTTCTTCTTCTTCTTCTTCTTCTTCTTCATCTTGATAAAGAGATGTTAAAGTGATGCACAATATGTTAAGGTATTTAGGTACGCACGACGGTTATAAATTTTAGCACCCGACTATTACCCCATATATCGCAAAATTGTCCTTTCTAAATCTCCCTCGATTACACTTCAAAATTTAAGAAATTAATATTAATATACATACATTGTATGATCCGTCTGTTATACCAGCTTCGCTTTTAATCGATAACTTTTTTTTTTTTTTTTCTCTAAGTCATATTTTATACAGAGTCTTACAATTTTCATTAGCTTTTTCTTGTTTTTATTATTTTTATTATTATTCATCGTTCTTGTGTTTTGTTGTAGTTTAGAGATTTTTATTATTCTCTTTTCCCCACAAATATGACGCTTCAAGTGTCTCTAAGTTGGACGTAAGATATGCATCCATCTATTTGTTGACAACACACCACACGAAGGGGAGAACAAAACAATAAATGTTCTTAAACGATGCTGGCTGCACCCTTTTACACAGAGTTTCATTAAGTAAAATAATTTGACTATCTTATTTAGAATAAAGATATCAAATAATATATATTAATAATAATAATAATAATAATAATAATAATAATAATAATAATAATTAATTAAATTTAATGATACATAAGTAATAAT
>NW_014569752.1:149749-204884 GCF_001313835.1 Polistes canadensis | reverse complement strand
ATATATATATATATATACATATATATTTGATAAAACCTCTTCTTGGTCTCTCAACCTGAATATATATGTATAATAATAATGAGATAGCGAAAAAAAATAATGACTGAGTAAATGAACGAACGAATGGATGAATTAATGAATGAATAAATTGATGAATGACGACGTTGTGTTGTGGCGGCGGTGGTGGTGATTCTTTTTCCCAATCCATTTTCTAGGAAAGGTGGAATGAATGTTGACCTTCTTGTGCTGCTATTCTCAATTTTTCCCGCATTATTTCCAACGTAGTATAATCGGGCAATTTTAAATAGTTAACGCAAGTCATTACGGATGGTAAAAAGTCATCAGTTTTCATAGACGGATCAAATGATTTCCGCACTATCGTTAACGGTGGGGTCAAACTTTTAAAGCCTACGAAAAAAGGTCGTACGTTAATAAAAATAATAATAAATCAAATAAATAAATTGATTTATATTGTATAATTATTGAATTATTATTATAAGAGAAAAAAAGAAAATAAATAAATAATAGAATTACCTCCGACAGGTAATCGTGGCGACCCAGTGACAAATTGAATAAATTGTCTTTGTTCTTCGCTATCATATTTCGATAAGACTTCAAATAAGAAACGTATAGCACGAGAATCTGGAGTATAGCCATGATCGGTACGGCAACATTCTAATAAAGTTTTCGTATCCCATTGGCCACCACCTTGGGTGTGTCCGCAAAACACTGCTTCCAATTCTTCGGGGAAAAATAATCTCAATTGCGCAGGTGGAAATACGGATTCGAAACCTTCTCTAAATGCTTCCATTTGTCTAAAAACTCCCTCGTAGAGGAACCAATGTGTTACTAACTGTAATATATAACATTATATTAATATATTTAATATAAATAATAATTATATATTTATTTGTTTATTTGTATACCTTGATATATTGATCCAAATTATGAATGGTGACAGGCACGTCGCTTCCTCCTTTCCTCAATTCAATATTTTCGTAGCCTGGTAATTCAAAGACAAGACCAAGCTCGGAAATAGGACAACCATCTAAATCGAGCGCTTCAATTCGTTGTGCTCTCTCCGTTATTCTTAAAGTTTGATCCTTTTCTATTAATTCCTTTCGTCTAACAATTTCTTGTAATTTCGTTAAAGTACGATATATATCGGGGCAAACGTATAATAAATCTGTTAAAGTAAGCGTATGTTCTTCTCCCAATAACCAACGATAAAATGTTAAACTAAATGGTAGATCCAACTGAAAAAATAACAATGGCGTTATAAAAAATATATATTATTACGTTTATATTTTAATTAATATTTTTTTAAATTGTCAACGTACCATTCTAGAGTCGTATATTGCTTTTGCCATAAATTTACCAAGAAATTTGAATTTAGTTTTAAGTTTAGCCAAATGTGATACTTTAGTACTCCATGGTATTGGTGTCGCAAAGAGCCCATGTATAGGATTAACGTAACCCATTTCTGTAGGATTGGAACTACCATGCCAAAGATCCAAATCAGCACGTTGAAGTTCTTTAGAGACTAGCGCATAAAATTCTAAAGTTGGGCCCAATCCGGTTCCGACCTAAGAAAACATTCACAAAATTAATACAAATATAAACGGTCCATATATTATTATGTATATATATATATATATATATATATATATATATATATATGTTTATAAAATGAACCTCGTTAACATATTGCACTTCAAGTAGAGCTTTACTAGAAGCTAAATCTTGAATAACTTGTTCAGCTTGTTTCAAAATATCCGTTCTAGAAATAGTTCTTTTTCTTCTTTCTAAACGAGGTGTAACACGTTCTTGACTATCAGATCCTGATAATTCCGGAGCAGAATCTAAAAGACGTTGTAGCGCTCTATCACGATCGAAGGATGTTGCGTATAACAATAACTGCCTTGTCTCAAATGGGAATAAAAATGGGCTATAAATAACAGATAATAATATGTTAAACAAATATCACAAAATAAGCACATTACATGTAAATGGGTGTTTGAATTTTATTTCAATTTAAAATCTTATTCCATTTAACGTAAATAAATAATTTAATAAGGAAAATATAATTTATTATATTAAATAATATAATAAAAATAATAACGAGAAAGAGAGTAATTTATTAATCGTTTATTATTATTATTATTATTATTATTATTATTATATATAATTTATTAAACGCCAAAGATTTCTTCGAACGCCCAATTTTGTGGATTGCTATTTTAGGTGTCCCATTCACGTAGCATATATATGTCGTTTATAATAATATTAATTAATAAATAACTTACCATACTGTTGCTATTTGTTGTAACCATGATGGTAAATTTCCAGTCATAATAACTAAAGGATCCTGGAGTTGTCTGCTGGCTTTTGCCGCTATCTTGTTATTTATAAAATCTTGAGGAGACAATAGACTCATACTTTTTAAATGAGGAAATAATACACCCCAATGACGATTTAATGCATGTAGAAGCCGCAATAAACACAAGCCATCTAAGGAAGCATCGATGATAGTTACTGAAGGTGGCAATGATGGTGATAAGTAAGGTGCAAGTGGACATCGTTGAGCTGGCACTATTCCTTCTAACCAAAGATTATCTTCTTTTCGTTTAGAACTGATCTTTGTACTTTTGCCTTTTCCTTTTCTACTACCGCATTGCGAACTTGATCCTGGCTTGGATGACATCGTAGCTTCGTCCTCTGGCACAGGTCTAGATAAAAATATAAATGTAATGGCACACAACTTTTAAAAATAATAATATTTTACAATTTTTCAATTATTAGTAATTGGTTTCTCTCTTTCTCTCTCTTGTTTCTTTTTTTAATTCTAAAAAAAAATCCAATATATATTATTATAATTGTAATAGTCTGTTTTTGTTGTTGTTGTTGTTGAAAAACGTTTCTAAAAACATAATGCTGCTTGTTTTTACAAACTTACATCGAAAGAAGCAGGAATAAGAAAAATTTGATATACGGTGTATATACGTTTTATTCAATGCGATTTTTGGCAGTAACTAGAATATTATTTTACCGCAAAAAAAAATTTTAGCTAAACAAGACATATATATATATATGTATCCTTTTTGTTTCTTTTTTTTTTAATATCAGAAAGGCAAGAATCTCACTTGTATATTATACACTTGTCGTAAACTTCAGCAATCATTTCAGACGTGAATCAAAGATCAAGAGTATCCTTCAGAAATAAGCCACATATAATTATTGCCAAAGGTATTTAACCATATTAAAAAATAAACTTAAACAATACCTGTAATATATCGTATGGGTTTGCACCCATACTGCATCGTGTCCCAAAGGTGGTTCGCCATCTGCTTCTGCTTCTGAATGATCTATACCAGAACAACCAAATTGTCTTACTGCCTGGTATACGGTCATATTAAAAGGTAATACTTCATCCCCTATTAAAAATTGGAGCTTGTGTTTTGCAGAGCCTTGACTTATAACAACTGCTGCCTATAAATTAAAAATGAAAATAAAAAACAAAAGACAAGAACGAAGAATTAACATTTTAAGAACGAAAGCATACGTATGAAATAAATTTTACAAAATAAATACAAATAAAAAACAAGCATAAGACAATTTGTAGTGTAAATGAACAAGAGATATTCATATATATGTTATTTAAACACTTACCAAAGTATCATCTATATCATCTTCACTATTATCGTCGTCGCTAACTAAAGATTCCGCATCACGTATTCTACCGTATCCGCGAACCATTAAATATCTTTCTATTGCTTGCACTAATGCAAGAGGATCAATTTTTACAGTACCACCCTTCCATTGTTTTAAGTTATTACAATCTGGATGCCGTTGAAGGTTGCACTGTAACGAAACAATTAAAAGATTATGTTATATTTATTTTTGTTATCATTTTTCTTTTATTATTTTTTTTTATTTACCTTTAATTGATGTGTATTAAAAAATTTAAGAGCACTAGTTCCTCCACGTCCAGCACCAGATCCAGCAGGTAAATCATGAACCTTTACTGGAAACTGTTCTAATTGGGCAACACAACTATTTAATTTTGCTACAAGAGCACCGAATGCTCCAGGTTGAAGATCTATGAGATTGTTGTCTTGCTGTATCTGTAAAAAAAAGATTTATAATAAATATAAAATTGAGAATTATAAACATTTCACAATATTAATTAAAAAAAAGAAAGAAATAATAATTGCTTACAGTAGACTCCGCAAATCGTTGCCAGAACATCCGTAAACGATCATAACGACTTCCAGGTGCGTCAGTGGTTGTGAGGTAGTTCAACAATGCTTTTATAAGACCACTATAATTCATTTCAAACGGAGATATATCACTTTCTAATACGATATCTCGTAATTCGGTAAGCGCTGAGAATATTTCATCTAATAGCTATCGAACAGAAACAAGAGAAAAAACAAGAAAAATAATCTTTTAATTATAATAACAATAACAACAACAAGGATCATTGTTAGATTATTTGATTATTACTTACATTTGATTGTAATCGTTGTATTGCGGCTGTAAGTCGCGCAAGAACCGTTAATGCAGGGTGCGTGCAAGGTGCATCATCTTGATATCTTGTTAAGAATTGAGCAGCTTGTTCACGTACCCATGCTTTAGCCTTATCCCGATTACCACCTGATAAATTTGGATTACTTGGGGGTTTGGATAAACTGGTTGATGAACTTGTGTCTCTCTTATCACTAACACTGCTTGAAGATGACGATTTTCTTCCCCATCTAGCTGGATTAAGATTTCCCAAAAATCTATTATTCTTTTGGGTAAAACCGGTGAAAAGTGATTCCGGTTGTTGAGTTTGTTGTGTAGTCGTACCACCCAATCTAGAGAACCGACCTTTTTTGTTCTGACGTTTTCTTTTCAAAACATCTCCGATCCTTCTAATAAAATAACAGTATTAATATGTTGTAAGAAATGAGAAGTAAATTATAATAAAAGAACATTAATAAACGTTAGTTTATTTAATGTTTATGATAAAATAATTCGAACTTACAGATGAGCACTTGGTGGCGTAGTTGCATTATCTACGGGGGTATTTAAATCGGTTCTACCATGTGTATCCATCGTTGGGGTAAGGTTCGGCTTCATTTGACATGTTGCAACTGCACCAAATAATATATTACCGTTTGTTGATGGAGAAGCAATAGGAGACGTAGCGCTACTAGAGGACAACATCATGGTGGAAGAAATAGGTGTAGATGGACCTGGTTGTGGACTTGGTAATGATGTACCTATTTTAAAAACAATATATGTTAATATTTTCATTATAATTTATATAAGTCATTTAATTAAAAAATATTGTTATTAATATTAACCAGAAGAGCACTTGGGCGGTGAAACTCCAAGAGGTATTTCAGGATCAGCTAACTGTCGTATTTGATGTAAAACACCTTCACGATGGAAATGGACCCCAAATACTTGCGGTAATCTTTTCATTAAGATACTTGCCATTTGTAGAGCTCCTATAACTATTCTTAAATCTTGTGACGCTAACATTCCTGCTATATGCGATGATACTACTTGATTCTTTAAAACATCCTAATGGAAATTATACAATACAAAAATGATTATTAACTAAAAATTTATATAATATATAACAGATAAATATAATTATTAATTGTACCAACCTTTAATAAATCAGTGGAGGCATAATATACCATACGAAGAAGTGCACGTAAACATTTGCATTTTACAGCAGGGCCGGCTGAACTACTATACACTTCATAGAGTACAGAGAATAAAGTTCGTATAAAAGATACCAACCATTCATTAGTTTCAATTACTGGAGGTACTAAATCCATACTATAAAATAAATCAATTAATTTATTTAGAAAAAAAAAGAATTCATATGGTCTTAATAAATATTTAAAATAATATATAAAAATATGTTAACTACCTTGATGAGCAAGTAGGACTTTTACCCTCTACAGGATGGGCATTAACTCTGCGAAATATACTTCGTGCCATTCCAATGTCTTCGTTAATCTGTTTCATCACAGTTAAATCTATTGTGTATGTTTTACCTAAAGTGGATAGACATATTTCATCTTCTCCATTTTGAAATGCCATCTGAAAATAATTCATCCGAATATGAATGAAATGGCAATACCAATAGATTTTTCCATATAAATAAATAAATATATATTAATTAATTGTATTTAATTGATACGGACAATAATTACTTTTCATAATACCTCAATAATTCTAGAATCAATAGTGCTGAACGGATGGCAACAATGTCTTTCATCGCGCCACTCCCAATGGACTGTTTCTTGTTGACTACTGGTCCTTTCGAGTAAACTATTTACACTGAATATACCATCGGTTGGTAGTGGAGGCATAAGTTCTTCGATTAAACAAGTAATTTCAAACCATTCTTGCGGCGAACGTGGGACTAATTCTACATCTTCAGTTTTTATTTCCAAAGATCCGGTTAAAAGATAACTTAATGTGAAAGCTATATTTTGTTGTAAAAGCAGCTGTGCCAGATCAGGACAGCGATTTGATATCACAGATAACATTCGTAGCACTGTTATGAAGTTGCCAATACTGTTTACAGGTGGTGTAATCATCAGCTGAAAAATATTAATAACATTTAATACGCTAATGTTATATAAAAGGAAGTTATAAATAAAAATGTAATAATATAATAATATCCACGTACCAACTGTTGTAAATTTTGCAGAAGTTCCGCATTAATAATTTTATGTAACATAACTGGATCGTGTTGAAAGCTGTCGACAAGACGACTGAATGCTTGACAAACGCATTCAACACTTTTTTTATCCTGATTTGTCAGTCTGTTTGTTAACAATGGTAAGCTTTCTGCGACTAGATGAAAATCGTCAGGATGAAGATTTTGACAGCAATTGGCTGTGATCGTTAATGCTGAGCGTTGAGCCGTGATATTGAAGAAATCAACAAATTTCAAACAAGCTGACACACCACCCTGTAAATCAAATAATACAAATATATTGTAATTTAAGTTTATACAATTATAATGTATATTTTAAAGAGATGCAAATATATAAAAAAGAAACATACCGCGTGTAATATTGTTTTGCTATGTCGACGAGACAACATAGCCAAAGCTGTTAAACATTGTTCAGCAACGTCCATACATTCAATTGATTCTAACTTCTGTAGAAACACTGGCACTGCATCAACAACAACGGTAGAAGATCGTGGTAAAGCTTCCATCATGTATGTTAAAGCACGACAAGCATGTGTCATTATAACGAAGTTGTGCTCTATTCCAAGTAAATTAATTAAAGCTGCGACCACTTGTTTAACAGGAAAACCTGTTAATGTATCTTCATTTCCCATAACAAGGATTTCTCCCATTCCTATAACGGCTTGTAATTGCTCGCCTTCGTCATCAACAGCTTGTAAACCAGCAAGAAGTTGTTGTGCTTTTGCAGCTGATTAAAAGGAAGAAAAAAAAAAATAAATAAATAAACATTTCATAATCGTCGTAAGTCAAATTTGTTTATATATTTGATAGAAATATAAATAATAATTTATCAGATAGAAATGTTACTAATATTAATACCTGAACTTGCTCCCATACTTCTATTTAAAAGATGTTGCATTCGTGAACCCAATGCACCAAATACATGAGGAGGTAAACCTCTAGCTTCTAATAACGCTTGTAATCTACCAACTTCTCCATCATCGCTTTCACTGTCTCCCGTTGTACCAGATAATCCAGATGGTCCTCCGCTCGCTTGTTTGAAAAGTAATATATTTGTTAATGTTATTGATTAAATATACTCTGAGTTAAAATTAACTTTATATATATTTTCTTTTTTTTTTCTAACTATACCAGTAGCAGACGTTACAGCTGATCCTGCCTCATCTTCACCTGTTGTAGTAACTAATTGGCTACCAGGAATAGAAGATGATACGGATGTTGGCGTAGCACTGCTAGTAATAGATTCATTCCCTGACATTATATTTCCTGTACCACCAGAAGTACTTTCCACCATTGATTTTCTTACTCGTGACGCAGAGCGATGTCTATTATATTGGAACATAAATTATATTTATATATCAACGTTAAGTAATGGTTTAGATCAAAACAGACAATACAGAAAGTGTGTTCGAATTGAGATAACTGTTACCTTGAACTAGAACAGGAACCCGTTGTGGAATCTTTTTTATGATGCTTTCCTGAAGTCTTGTTACTCGATGGCAGTTCCTTAGGTTGTTCGCTTAACAATTTTATACGCGAACGAAGTGGATGTTTTTGAGAAGGATGAGGGTGTGCAGGGGTGGCAGTAGCGGTGGCAGACACAACTGGATTGTTAGTGGCTGTTGATGTAATGCCACTAGTGCCTGCCCCGTCATGTGCCAACGCCCCCCCGCCACTCTCCACAGAATTACTAGCTGTGTTACCCACTCTGACGTTGGACTTCACACCCAAGATTTGACTACTCGTACTGCTACTTGTGCAAGTCGCACCACTGTGTGCTTTGGACCCTAAAATATTTTAAATAGCATAAAATTATTAATTATTGTTTTACATTTCAAATATAATATAATATAATATAATATAGTTTTCTTTTTCTGTTCATTTTTGAGATATTATTTATTTAAACTTTAATATTTATCATATGATAATCTCATCGCCTACATCAGAAATACTACTTAGCATGTGTATACATTTTTCTATTTTTATTATGTTATATCTTATTCTCTTTTTTTTTCAGATATATCAGTGCATGTGAAATTTTAAGATTTGTGCTGTTCGTCTTAACTTTTCCTGAATAATCGTAAAACTCAAACATTTTCGCGTAAGTTAAATATTTAAAAGAAAAAAAAAAAAGAAAATAAAAATAAGAATATTGAAAGTGTGAATACATTTTTTTTTAACTTTTGTATAAAGAAAAATTATGTGCAAGCCAAAGAAATATATACAAAATTGTTTTTAACAAATTCTAGCTATCATATTTTGTTGTTTTTTTAAAGAAGTGCTTTCGATAAGAAATATAATAGCAATGTTAAATTTTTTAAATCTAAACTAAGAAAAAATATATGACTTTTGTCGAACAATGAGATAATTATTATGAACGAAGGAAATATAGGCATGCTAAAAAAAAATATTGAATGAACTTAAATTAACTGATCATTTAATTTATAATTTAGACATTAAATTTGTATAAGTCATATAGTAAAAATTCATATTCGTGTACATCATCAATGTGACATGATAAAAATTTATTGTAATATTATTTTAATTTCTTTTACATGTACAATAGAGCAATACGCTTTTAAAAATATATTACGTGTGTAGTCATACATTTTAGTGAACATATTTTGTAATAATTTAGTCACTTTCAATATTTGTTTATATAAATAGTGTATAATTTTAATATTTATCTTTTTCAATTGTTTATATTTTAAATTATAATTGCAATGATGTGTGATAAATAGTTTAATGTTTGCTTGACTAATTAAATTAAATTAATTGTTCTTTATAGGAAAAGATTCCTTAGAATCTCTTATTAAATGTCAATTATAAAAAAACTTCACGAAAATGTTTGTAAATAATGTATGCAAATGATATTAATTAATATCAATTATCACGACATTATCGTTAACAGTTCAAATTAATTAATTTTATATTGAAATAAATAATTCTACGAGGAAAAATTATATTAATAATTTAATTAAAAGTTGTTTGTTAAAAACTAGTAAAAAAAAATCAAATGAACAGTTTATAATTTGGTTTTATTTATACTGTGTGTTCAGTAGAGAAGAACTCTGAATAATTGTACAAGAACTGCACTTTTTTTTTTTGTAAATATATATATATAAATATGAATATATATAAACATAAATATAAATATAAAAATAATTTCATGCATAATAGAAGGAAAACATAATTTTTTTTCAAATCTTGTTTGAATGAGAGAAACCTTGCATGTATATTGGTAGGAAGGTTTATATAATGTAGTTGAATAAATGTAGCATATCCTTTTCTTTATAAATATCTACACCTTTTTTTTTTTATTTATAAGAGAAAATAAGGGGAAGAGAGAAAATGTGGTACGAATTGTGTACTCCTTAAGCTTACCTTCTTGATGATACGTTTGTGTTGATATTGGAAAAAGTGCTTTGACAGCAGACACAAATCCTTCCAGACATTCGCTCATCCTCAGGCCTAATGATACAGTCTGATCTATGACTCTTATTTTAATAACACTACCTTCTTTATATTTTTTTTATTTTTTATTTTTTAGTTGTTTTTTTTTTTTTTTTTTTTTTAAATGATATTTCTGATAGAATTCTCTCTTTCTAAATAATTTTCAAAAAAATCTATCTCTTTTCCCTACTTTGTTTATATTTTATAATATATGTAAGGAATTGTACAATGTGTTATTGCAATGTTCATGCAAGATATTATTTGATTTATATATTATCAGTTATATATTTATTTAAATTAAAATAAAAGTAAAAATCAGACAACAAAGATTGTTATAAAAAGTAATTAATGTTAAATATAATTTTAGAATTAATTTCATTTCTGTGCAGTTCTCTTTTCTATAAGTCAAGATAGGACTTGAAATATATCGACATGTATTGTATTAAATGTTAAGAATGTTATTGTATATAAATTAGACAAATCAAAATAACAAAGATGATTATATGCGTGTAGCTATTAAACGAAAGCATATTAAATCACTTGAAACATTATTTTCTGCGCATATATGCTCTACTTTAATATAAATTATGTAAGTGTATATAAGTCCATTAAATATTTAATATAATTAAATGAAATATTTAATAAATAAAATAAATGTTTTTTTTTTTAAATTAAAATGCGTATTGCTCTTAAAAGGTCACTTAATTATTGCATGTTATCAACATCATGTTGGTCACATTGCCAAACACATATGGTAGATGTAAATTTAATATATAAAATTGATCTTAATATGCTGCACTTGTGCCACACCACATAATACATATATATGTATATGGGATGTATATATATACATATATATATATCATTCTCTTTATGCTTCATAAGTTGATAAATATTAGAGTATAAAAATGGCTAATTCTAAAATCTTATATAATCTTTTATATAAGAACTAGCATGTTCTTTCTCTTAAGCAAAATCAATCTACGTTTGCAAAATAAATAATATAATACATGTTGATTGTCGAGTATACGAAGAATATTTTTTCTATTTAATAATTATTTCAATAATGATTATTTTCTAATTAAAAATTATATATATATATACAATATTTCAAAAAGTATAAACTATTTTTCTTTATATATCTTTACAATCAACATATTATTAAATATAAAAGTAAATGAACTAACCTCTTTCCCTAGATGTAGTTGAATTGCTAGAAACAGGAGAAGAGCTCGACGACGACGCCAAGTTGCTATATGTTGAAGATGATTTTCGATTACTATAGCCACTATTTAATGATAAGTTGTAGCTACTGTTTGCTTGCAATAAAGCTGCCGAATTTTGTGGAGTACGAGAACGAGTTCTGGAAGCCACACAATCAATAGCCGTCAAGTTTAACTCTGGTAAACTACTCCTTGTATTACGGACTCTTGTATTACCACTAATACCACAATTAGACTGCTGCACCTTGTGTTGCAGTCTCCAATCTGTATCTAAATGAAAAGAATTTTAAAAATTACAAATAAAATAAAAAAACAACTTATACATATGACATATATTGAAAATTAATTAAAACATAGTTTGGACATAACTAAAAAAATCGCTATACTCAACGTAAGCTAATGTAACATATGTTTTTTTTTCCCCCAAGTTACCTAGGAATGGTCCTAAACCACTTCCATGATTTCTATGTTCACCCTTTATCTTCTCCTCCTCTTTAGAAGTATCTAGAGAATGTCTATGCGTAGATGCGTTGTCAAGTTCCTGAGTTTGTTGCGGATTGCCAATAGTTTGTCTACGTCTTTTCTCTTCTACCGGCACTGAGATACCACTACTACTTTGTCGCTTTCTATAACCGCTTGTACCACTGCCTGAGCTTTTCTCTCTAGTTTTAGAGGTCCCTGCTGAAGCACTGGCCTTCTCTACAGACCCCCCTGACAACAACTGATCTTGTTGATCTGCCATAGATTAATTGACTCATGCCACTATACTGCCTGTAACAAAAGGTAACAAATTATTATTATTATTATTATTATTATTATTATTATTATTATTATTATTATTATAAATGACTAATGTATTATTGTAAAACACTATAATGGAATTTTACGTATACATGAAACGTATGATTTGTATCTTTAAATTTGATTGAAAAAGTATATAAATATTCTAACCAAAACATGTGCATATATATCAACTTAATCTACAAATAATAAAATGGTTATTTTGGAGTAAGTTAGCCAATATATAATCTGAGGATCAATACATATCTTTGTTCTCAATTACTAACACTACAAATGGCGAAGAAATTTTCCTGATATATATCAATAAAGAACTTGAAAGTATTGAATTTTTTTTAACAAAGCAGTAACATTTCACACAACTATCTAATCAAACGATATTATTCAATCTTAATCACATTATATAGAAAATAAAAAAAGAAAAGAAAAAGGATAAAAAAAATCATAATAACATCTTGAGACAAGGAGATACAAAGGAGAACGAAAAGGAATACTACTTAAACGTATACGTTTCTTTTATAATTTATCCCATAAGGCTTGTTTGCTAACTACTTAATTTTTTTTTTAAATAAGAGAGGAGGGTAATGGAAGGGAAAGGGTAAAAATAGAGCTTTAATAATTACAAATTCGTTCTTCGTTTGGAGCGTGTTCTACGAGAGATAGAGAGAGAGAGAAAGAGAAAGAGAAAGAAAAAGAAGAAGAAAACAAAAAGAAAAAGAAAAAATAAGAGAGGACTGGGGTGGGGGTAGGAGGGGGGAACTGTGAAGACTTAAAAATATATATATATATATGTAGTATATAATATATACAAACCGTGTTAAATCGGTGCGCAGGGTGATAAGAAGAAGACCGTGACTACTGAATAACACGCAATTAATGTATTTCCTACGCAGCGAAAGAGATAGTAATATGGTAAAGGCAGAAGAATCATAACAAACACTGTAACTGAAGTCCATCCGCGATAAGGGTAACAATGCAAAATTGTGCCATTGACATCATCTGTATGGGGGCTCGGTGAAAGGCTTGAGATGAATAGTCCTAATAACAACAACGGTCGCGAGATAAATGAGTATGACGAAAATGATCGAAGACAGATAGAAAGGAATTTAACAAAGAGACTCATATAAGCAGCACGATCCACCATTTGCTTGCAAGCAAGTAATGGAGGACGAGTTCTTTTTCCAACACTACCTCCTCCCCCCCGTTCCCCGATCAAACCCACTCCACCCCGCTAACCCTCTCCACTCCCACCCCACCTATCTTTCTCTCTCTTTCTTGGAGCCTGATGTATGTATGTGTGCGTGCGTGTGTATACGTGCTGTATGACCTCAGGTACACCAAAAAAGAAAATCTCTCGCGCATGAGGGCAGAAACGACCGGTCCCTTCCCCCCTGTCCCCTTTCCCAGCCCCTTCAGAGGGGATGAGACTATTGTCGTCGTGCGTATTACCTGAATGTCGGTAAAACATGCCCAGGGCATTACGAGGTAATGTTAATTCTCTTCTCTCTGACTGGGAAAAGCTTTCACGATAGCAGTCAGTCTATGTCCTTCCTCAGAATACATACATACGTCTATCCACTGTCAGGGAACAGGACGACTCTCTTACGCGCACGCAAACCTAACTGACTAAAGTATATGTTTGTGAGCAGTTCTCTCAACCAATGTGTGTTTCCACCCCTCTTTCTCCACCACTTCTCCTCATCGTCTTTTACTACCACCCAACCTCCTTCACTCCCACCCCCTCCCTCCACCTCTTACGCACACAATAAGCTAGCTACACATCGAAATACACGCCAAACGCGCACCACCGAGGTAAACTGAAAGCACGATTCTGTACGAAGAATGCGACGAGGCTCGTCGTTACCAGCAGCGGGGTTGGTTGGAATTGGAAGCACTGAGATTACTCTGCCACCAATTCCCCCACCGCCAATCAAAATGATAACGTCACATGCGCAGTAGCGACAATCTGCGATGTGCATCAAAATTAATTCCTTGCGCGCGATTATTTGAATCTGCTTCGAGATATCTAATTGATTTATTTTTCGAGAATTTCTCCGGATTATTTTCATTCTCGATACCCGATTGCAAATGATTTTTTGTTTATACTTCTACAAATTGATATTTATAATAATGTAGGATTTGTTAATGGTCGAGATTGTTTAGAAATATATGAATCACTGTGAGAAGATAAAACGAAAAGAAAAAGATAGTTGATAATTTGATTACTTCTATTCAACGAATATATTCAAAGTTAAGAAAAATGATGCAATAGAAATATAGGAATGTTATCAGGATATTATCGCCATTTGTAAATCGACGGTAATTGAATATAAATAACAGTTTGTATGTGTATAGAAAATTCGTTTAATGACATTTACTTATACTTTATGTAAATACACAAAAATGAAAAATATATTTAATAAATAACCTTTTTTTTAATCGTGAATGTATCAACAAAAACCTTATCTTTTTAAAAATAAATTTCATGTATTTGTACAACATGATGAATAAATTTACAGACCGTGGAACGACATCTCTACATTTCCATTAGAAATACGTATTGTATATTATCGCAGTTTAGTTTCCATGCATATTGTAAATGAACTTGAATGAACACGTCACAAAAATATCATCACTTTTCTCTCTATATCTTTGGATATATATATATTATATAAAATAAAATAAAATAAAAATAAAAATTCGTACACGAAACTCTCGATAGTACGCGATGCAATATCGCGTAATAAAAGAGATAAAAAGAAAAAAAAAAGAAAGAAAACTAATATCACGCGTTTAATTGAAATGAAATATGAAGTCACACATCGATTGCAAGGAAAGCGAAGGAGACGTATAATATTGATATTCAGCTGGCTAGCTCAGGTTACGTTCAAAGCGGAATCAGTATCGTTTCGGATATTTGCATGTCGAGTTTTACCTTTTTTCATTCGTAGAATGCTTGCCTGATAGTCATTTAATATGATATTATAATTATTCGCGTTAAAAATATTGCCAAATATAGATTAAATCGACGAATTTAATCGCGAAAGTTAAAAACGTTCGTTAAAAAGCACGCAACTTGACAACGATGATATGTTGTAATAGGATGTCGGATGCTGGTTCTATTGTTTGACCTCGGGTTGAACGGAGTAACCACGATTGGCTGAAAACTTCATTTGGTAGTACCCAATTGGTTGCTTATAAACTGAACAGTTTTCTCAAGTTGTTGTATCATAACAACTTGAGATTAATCAGCTGTGTACCGTAAATCATACGATTAATTCAACTTTTATTATTAATTACCGACACATGACACATTATTGTATATATATATATATATATATATATATATATATATATATATTTATATANTATATATTTCTTTTTTTATTTTTTTTTATGTTTCTCTCTTTCTCTTTTTTTTGATAGCATATTAGTTTTTTTTTTCGTTTCTTTTTTTTGACAGCTTGCATTTACTCACCGAAAAAGGGAGCTCCTCCCTGGAAGTCGGACTCCAGTTACGCAATGCGATGCGCAAAGGGACACGTGAAGATACACAGTGAGCTGTCAAGTCGATTCGAGTGTCGTCTGCTAAAATATTTTAATCATAGATTATATTAGATACAAGATGTTCCATCGACTAAGAGAAATAAACATGCGGGCTAATTTTCATGGGTTAGTTTAAAACAACCAATCAGCGTCGAGAACGTAGGATTTACATATAATACGAAATTTAAATATATTAATTTATATTATTACTTATGTATATCTATATATATGTATATATTATAGACGTATATTCGTCTTTTTTTACTAATAATATAATATATTACTTTTTCACAGATAAAATAACGAATATATTTGGGTATTAAATAATAATAGTCAAAAGTTTTGGTGACATCACATTGGCAATACTTTCGACACTCTGCTACTAAAAAAATGAACAGTCTGTAAATATTGAACATTAATCTTTTAGACTAACCTTTGTTTTACAATCGTTAGTCAAAAATGTCAGCTGTAATTTTAAAGAATTTCTTTCAGACAAGTAAGATTTAAATTAACAAATCAATATCATTAACACATACTGATCTATTTTTCATACCATAAATTATATTCAAGTATAATTATGTAATAGTAATCATTTCTCTATTTATTTTATATTTTAGGATTGCAAACAATACATTTTGCTAGTATCATTGTTCAAGGGAATAATTATTCCAATCAGCCACGTATTATTAAAAATCCGACTACAGCTTCTTTAAAAAGAGGTACTGGAGGACGTTCCTCCTTCAATGGAATAGTATGTACAATTTTCGGTAATAATGGTTTCATTGGACGGAATGTGTGTAATCAACTTGGGAAGATTGGAACACAGGCATGTCATACTTATGTGTACAGCGTGTATCAAAATAAGTAAGAGATATAGTCGTAGTCTAACTGGATCATAATTTCCATTATTAAAGCAACAGTTATTATTATGTAGCAACATTTTCTATATTGTAATAAGAATATGATTTTTAATGTTTATCCGTTTAAATAATATACTTATTTTTTGTATTTTTTTAGTTGATTCTTCCACATCGCTCAGATTTTTATCACGTTCGGCATCTTAAACTTTGCGGTGATCTTGGACAAGTGCTTTTCCATGAATTCGATCTACGGGATGAAGAGGCAATCTATAAATGCGTGAAACATTCTAACGTAGTTATTAATTTAATAGGTAAAGATTGGGAAACTAAGAATTTCTCTTTCGAGGATGTACACGTTACAGGAGCCAGACGACTTGCTAGGATTTCCAAAGAGGCCGGTGTGGAACGTTTTATTCATGTTTCTTCTTTAAATGTATCTCCTAACCCTACGGTAATTAATTGCACGAATTAATTAATATGATAAATTTAAAATCAATTGACAAGGGGAGAACTAAGTTGACAGGACACCAATTTCTTTTTAATTTTACACAATTGTAGAGTCTCCCCTTGTGAGATTTTTTTTAACTTTATGCTAATAAATCAATTATTTTGCATTTGTATAAGCCATTGATATTGAAAGAGGGTTCACAATTTTTAAAATCAAAATGGCAAGGTGAATGTGCTGTTAAAGAAGAATTTCCTGAAGCAACGATAATTCGTCCATCAATTATCTATGGAATGCAAGACAAATTTTTGTCTTTTTACAGTGAGGGTTGGAATCAACAATCTTTGTACGTGTATAATAATGTATCTATGTTCATGCAAATGCATTTACGTTTTTGAATATTTTTATCATTTTTTCTATTCATACATTTTATATTATGATAGTGTACCAGTACTTTGGAAAAAAGGTGAACAAACAGAGAAGCAACCAATTCATATATCCGAGGTAGTTAATGGTATATCTGCTATCGTACAAGATCTTAGTACTGTTGGAAAAACCTACCAATTTGTTGGGTACGTATCTGGAAATAGTTTAATACGAGAATAAAATGTTAATTATTTTTGTTTAATTATGGTATATAAATAATTTTGTTTTAGACCAAAAAGATACAAATTAAGAAGTTTAGTCGAATGGATTCAAAGATCTATAATGGATTCTAAGAAGAAAGAGTATAATCAAGTAATAGATCTAGATAAAGCTATATTCTTTAAATTGAAAGTATCTTTATGCGATGCTTTAGGAATTACAAATCGTTATAACAATTTACATTGGGAGGGTATAGAAAAAGTATGTATTACTTTTATCATTTATATAAAGTACACTGTTTCATTTATTATTGCATATTGCGATAATGAATTAGAATAAAATTTCAATAATTATATGGACTTTATTATCTGTTATTTTTAGGATAGCACAACCGATGTTGTTTTGAAAGATCTACCTACGATAGAGGACCTTGATATTAAACTTTCTCCCATCGAAGAACAAGGTTCGTGGGATTTGAAATTATATGACAGACGTAATTATTTTGATGAATCCCTTCGTGAGCGTACAGCAGTACGACCGCCAGAAGCTATATCAATTTAATTGACATCAATATTTGAAATAATATTATAGTCGTGATATGAAATATGAAGATGTGATGAACAAATTACAAATTCGTTATCTAAATAAATTTCTGTACCTCCCATTCCAATAAATGTACATTTCTCACAATATATACGACAATAAAAAAAAAAAAGAAAAAGAACTTACCTTTAAAAATCAAGCACAAGAGTAGCGACACAATTAGTTTTAAAACTCTATCACTACTTGCGTAATAGGTCAGAAATAACACGTTCTAATGTTAAACGGTTTTCTTTAAGTAGTTACATAAAACATATTTGTAATATTAAATCACAAGATATACAATATTTTCCTAAAATTTTGCCCAAGTTTAATGATATCCTTGTAAAGGAAATTAAAGCATATAAGATATGTTTTGTAACTTTCTAATAATATTTCTATAGAAAATTTGTCGAATGATATCAATTTTGGCACGTGTAAGCACCTTTTTACTTATCCGTTTCTGAATAATTAATAGAGAAAAATTTGATGAAGTGTTATTTGGATTTTAGAATATTTCTATATACGATAGATTGATTGTTGTCTATATAAAATATATCTATAAACAAAAATGTTATAAAACTATTTATAAAACTTCTCTTTACAAGCATTTTGATCACACCATTCAAAACTACCTGCGTATAGGATTAAAAGTTTGTATAAGCCTACGCAATTTACCAACTGTTCGTTTTCTTCTAGAGTGTCTTCTGAATATCACCCAGTTGCAGCGATTAAGAAAACATAAAAGTAATGTAACTATCATAATAATTATTACTACATAATACCATTCGTTCCAAATTGCTTGAAAGTCTTGTTCGTTCTGTTTTTTATGAACAACTCCGTTTAAATCATTATTATATAACAAAGGAACATTATTAGCTCCAATATGTCGTTTAAACCACAACGAATCTTCTGGTGGAATTGGATTTGCGGCTATTATTCCGCTATCCACGGAGAGTAATTTTTGTGATTTGTATAAATTTCTGTAAATATTATTGTAATTAGTTTACTTATCAAAGAATTATTAATATTTATTTATATACGAATATGCTTACGATCATTCGTAAGCAAGTATTAACGAATGAAAAAATATTATGCTTACGTTGGTGCAGATTCGTTAACTGGTTTTGGTACAGCTAATATTACAGTGGGACACAATGGTAGTGGTCGATAACGACCAGCTCCAGTTCTTTCGGATGCTATTACCTTACTATGACGTTTGAAATTGCTATTTTCTATTCGTTGAGGTAATACGCTATGCTCGAAATGATCCAATTCATTTAGATTTTTATTCGGAGGCGAATTTTCATTGATAAATATAGTTGCTATTCGACCTGTAGTAGTATACTCTAAGATGGCATCGAGCATCCAGAAACAAGCTAGAAAAATATCATATTTTTCTTCGCAATACTTAACATACATATACATAAAATTATTTGATTTAATTTAAAATATATACGTTTTTGCAAATGACTGTCGTCGATGCAATTTGAATCTCCGTATACTACAAGTCTTCCAGGCATATCGTTTACATGTTCTTTCTCATGATTGTCTTCCGGAAAATCTTCTTCCGAATCTTTTATATCGTTATTTTTAATAATGCTATCATTTTCTTTAATGCTTTCATAATGTTTGGTTTGTAATAATCCAAGTATTGGTACAAGTTTGGACGTTCTCGTTTCTGTTTCTAGAATAAATTCTTCACCTTGGTCGCGTAACTTTGCATAAAGTAGAACACCATCTTTTGGAAATCTTGTTTGTTTCATGTAAAAATATATTATCTCAATTTTCCTGTAGAATTTATTGGAATAAATTAATGGATTTTATTGTTTACCGAGTAATAGTCGATCCAGAAGCAAAAGATATTGGTGAATGTTGACCAAGAGTAAACTGACCCTCTTGTACGTGATCGCTAAATGCTATTCCCCAATTAGGATATAAAAGATCATTTAAAGCTGGAATATTTGCACCTCCGGTATCAGGAACCCACCATTGGCGAGTGTTTTCATCATAAAATTTGACTTTTCTCATAACAGTAACGTTATACCAATCTGCAAAAATAATTACAGAAAGTCCATCCTCTTCGACATCTCGTTTTAATTTTGCTATCTATAAAAAAGATTATACACTTCATTTTAATAATTGTTAAATAAAAATAAAATAAAATAAAATAAAGAACAATGTGTAACCTCTTCCGGGAAGAATTCTTCTTCCGCATCAACTATTAATAACGTTCCATAATTTTTAGCATTGAAACAAGTAAATGGATGACCAAGTACTTCAAGATAATACCCAGCATTACGTAAGTGTTGATACATATGTTTAAAATTTGTATGAATGTGATCACCATTCCAATCTAAGGGATCATTTTTGACACTTAAATCATCCCTTGGAAAAAATCCTGGAGGATAACGTAAGTTATGGTATTGATCCCAAAGAATACGTTTACTGTTAAATAATAATCATTATAATTATACATTTAATATCAACAATAAATGTATATAAGTTGTATGCACATAACATTTATTATTTATACTTACTGTCGAGGTGGAATCGGTATAACTTTGGCTTTTAATGGTAGTTCAATCGTTGATTGGCGTGGTTCCTCTTCTCCATTACATGGTGGTGATGTTATAGTTATAGATATATGACCTATACGTTTGAATATATTATTAAAATGATTTTTTTTCCAATATAATAGCTATTAAATAATTTCTATTACCTTGAGCTATACCCTGCCAATCACGAGAACTTGATGGAACAGTTATAGAAACGGCTAACCAGCCAGACCATGGCCATAAAACATCACTGTGCGTTAATGATATATCAATTCGTTCACCATTACCATTACCAGTATACGGATGCCAAGTCAGATCAGTAATATGACCCGAAACACCCAATCCATTAATTATAGTTATATTTACGATGGTTGGTATACCGGTGTGATAAACGGCTTGAGTACAATATGGCCACATATACTGACACTCAGTTAGATCTATATAACTGAATTTATATTATCTATTAAACATAGATAATCTCAGTGTTTTAGTCTTTTCTATTTATTTCTTACTAATAAAATATTCGCTACCTTGGACTGAGAGTACACATAGGCGTATATAATTTTAAAAAGTGATACGCTCTCAACAAATCTAATTTTCCTGCTCCTTGTTCAAACATACCAATACCTGATAAACGTCGTGCCGAACTGAGCAATGCTTGTTTCATACTAGCCGGTGTTATCTATATATATAATATAAAAATAATTAATTTCTGTTAAAATAAATATATATATAAAAAATTGATATACTTTTTAGAATAATAATTACCTTTCTATTAATATTTAGTGAACCGTTTGGTTCAACAAAACCACTTGCCAAAAGTGCTACAGCACCAGCTACAACAGGACTAGCTACAGAAGTACCGGAAAGTGTTTTGCAACCGTTCGGCAATGCCAAACCTCTAACTCCTGATCCATATGTAACTAAATCTGGTTTGACTCTTCCATAACCAGATGGTAATTCCCATGTTGTCATACCTCTCGACGAAAATCTGGCTATTTGATCCTCCCAATTGATTCCTCCTACACCAATGACATCCATTTGATCGGCAGGATTATTTAATGTTCTATATATAGAAAATATGAGAAATTTATATTATAGATAAAACAAATGTACATCTTTTTATCGATCAATTATATAAATAATAATAATAATTAAGGTCTACCCATAAAGAGGACCATCATTCCCAATCGCAGACACCATGATTACACCATTTGCTGTAAGTTCCCAAACTTTATCAACAAATGGATGATCCATAAAATCTGGACCACCAATACTAAGATTTAGTACAGTTACTTTAGTTAGTATGGCATAATTGAACGCATCAAGAAACCATGATGTGTATGACACCTATAATAGAGAAATATAAAATAGTGTCGTTTAACAGATATTATAAATTTGATATATACACGATTAAGAATATTAGACATACTTGAGTTTTAGTGAAGACACGAAAAATATGCAATTCGGCATCCGGTGCAAATCCAAGACATTCTTTGGAAGATGAAGCTATAACACCAGCAACAAATGTTCCATGACCAACACCATCGTCATAAGTTTTTTCATTAGTCCAATTGGAACGTTCTTTAACTTTTTTAAAATGTGGATGATTGGCAGCTAATCCTGTATCAAATATTGCTACCTGTAAATGTATAATATATTTAAAAGTTTTATTTTAAATGACATTCATTGTATCCATTTTCATAATTATTTTTATAATTACCTTAATACCATGACCAGTTAAACCCAAGCTCCATAAAGCATCCGCTTGTAGAATAGTTGTGATTTGCCTTGGAATAGCACGTAATAATCTGCGAGATGCATGTCGATTTATCGGTTGCCAGAAGTGATTACCCTGAAACAAAATATATATTTCTGTAATATAAGTTTTATGAATGAATCTTATAGACAATAATATTTTTAAAAACATACGTAGGTAGTGATTTTCCTTTTGAATCCTTTATACTCAGGCAATTCTCCTTCTTCTGTGATATTAATATATTTTAAACTTCTACGTACTAATCGTTGAGGTGTTACTCTTTTAATAAGCGGATGATCCATCAAGGCATTGAGACCATGAAAATTATCGGTTTCTTCTAAAAGTACTACATCAAAGTCGCTAGGAAAATTACTAGCCAAATTATTTCTAGTAAGTAATTTCCAATTATTAACACCTGATGAATTCAATGCAGCGTGTATATAATTTTTACGAGCGTTAGGCTTGTAATAACCTTTGAACGCTACGATATATTCATTTTTAACAATTCTAGATGAAAATTGAATTTTAACTTCGTGCATATTATTATACATATCACATGATGATATCGTCGAGGTATCATGCAACTGGGACTCGTGTGCCGGGTTATGACGATTCTGTTCTTCTTCTGGCGTACAGTTTAACTGGTTATTACATGATTTTTTTCCAAAGCTAAGTAGTAATACCAAAGTAATATACGTCCAAGATATATGCGACTTCATACTATTGGCACAAACTGAAAAACGATATATATTATTACGTAAAGAAATTATTCATAATATAATGAAAAAGTGAACATAGGCTTTTAACATAAACCATTTGTTCTATCTCTTTCATTAACTTCTTTATCTAACATTATTGTATAGGCATTCATGATGAGTCATTGATTTATTATGCAGTATATTTGTTCTGTACACAAAAGCAAATGTATGTCAATAAAGCTTAGACTATTACTATGTTTAATTTTCTTTTGAAGATAACGATCAAAAATAAATATTAACTTACGGTAACAATATATTTATTCTTCACGTCATAACCTCAAGTTTTATTTGTCATATAAATTGACATTATGAAATATTACAGGTGTACATTTATTAATTATTTATATTAAAGGTTAATCATCGTTATTTTCAATAGTAGAGACATTTTGAAGTATGCACACAATGAAATCATATATATCACGATATCCATGCTTCGGTGTTTACAAATCTCATCGCATTTAAAGACGGAGGTTGTATCGAACTTTGTATCGAAATAAGGTTAAATAATATTTCAGTGCTGACACCACGCGATAATAAAAAAAAATAAAGTACTAGATTACAAAAAGTTACTAGAACTTTGTAATCTAGTTATCAATGTTTTTTCTATGTTGGTATCCAATAATTAAAAATGTCGCATTGCTTTTGAGAAGTATTTACATTTTTTTTTGTAGTTCTGTTATTAAAAAATAAATGTTGCAGTAATAAGAAAGCCTGGTAGACGATTCATTTGTAAGTATTTCATTTTAAAATATTTCATTTTTAATTATTCCTTTTTTTTAAACATTTATATGTACAAATATGTGCACGTGTGTGTATAATGTTTATTTAAAAGATCATTTTATCTATCACACAAATTTGATTTGATAAAATGTAATGATAATAATAATTGCGTGGGTGTTTAATAATAAATATAAATTTAAATAATGTAAATTAATCTTAATTATCAATTAAGATTAACATTTTAATATCTTAATTATAAAACATAAAAATGAACATTTGTAACTTCAAGTATTAAATAAAAAGTAACTTTGTTACTGCATTGTGTTATTAGTGCAAAATGGAGGAATTAACAGTAGATAATAATGAAACAGACATGGATGTTGAAACAAATTCAGAAGTTAAATCAAATGAACAGAAAGGAAACATAATGATACTTGAACACGATAAAAGTGCTATGCCAATAATCATAGAAGAATTGGATGAAAATGCTATCGATTCCATGAACATGGATATGACTGAGTTCAAGGAAGCTAAAGCTTTAGAAGTACACGATGTATCTGAAACAATAATTTCATCGTACATGTGTTCTCAAGAAGGTAGTCCGGTTAACGATATTCTAATGGAGGTAGATGACCAAAGTATGATATTAATCGAAGAAGAAAGATTGACTAAACAATTTGTTAATGGGGAAGTAACGTTCAGCGAGTATTCATCTAAGATAATTGAAACTCCAGATCCAGAAATCTCAGATATGGATATCAATGAGTATGTACTACGAGAAATATCAAATTTGTATCTAATGAATTTTACTAATAGATAATATCATTTTTAGAAGAGATTCAGAAAAGGAACAAGAAGTTTCGCATCAAGTTGTTAATAAAAAAGAAAAACACAAGACAACAATGTTACAATCCTCGGGACCAAGAAAAAGACGGAGAATGTTTCCTCCAATTTTGCAAGGTCTCATGGGTGAAGCTAATATACGTTTCGCCAGAGGAGAAATAGATATAGCTGAGAAATTATGTATGGAAATAATTAGGCAAGTTTTTATTTTCATATCCAAGTTTTTAGAAGATTTGAAGTAAATAATATCGAAGTATCGTTGATTAATTCATTATTACTACTTCTATAGGCAGGCACCGAGTGCTCCTGAACCATTTCAAACGTTAGCAATGATATATGAAAATGATCAGCCTGAAAGATCGTTACAATACGCATTAATAGCTGCACATCTTAGTCCAAAGGATGCAGATCAATGGACTAGATTGGCTAATTTATCATTGGAGAGTGGGAATATTAATCAAGCGATAATGTGTTATTCCAAAGCCATTCAAGCTAATCCGAAGGATGTACATTTGTACGAATCGTTGATAGAACTTGAAGAACAAAATGGAGATAAAAAAGCTCATATAAAAGCTTATACTAGATTATTACATCATTTGGATTCGGACCAAGGCCAAGATATATTGAAATATGCTAAAATATTAGCCAAACGACATATGCAAGATAATAATAACGAACAAGCGTTCCAAGCTATGGAATGTATTTTTGTTAAATGTCCTGAATTGATAACATTAGAAGAAGTTAATATTATGACAGAATTGTTAATTAGTTTAAAACATTTTAATAGATGTTTAGATACTCTAATTAAGTATACCAGTATTTGGGTTAGATTTAAAGATACTTCGGATAAAAATGATTCTGAATCTCCTAATGTACGTGTAATAGAGACCTGTGATATGCCGGACGATGTTGTAGTAGATTTAAAAGCCAAATTTCTTATAACTCTTATTGAACTTAATGAAATAATTATGGCGGATAAACTTTTACCTAAATTGTTAACAGAAGATCCGGAAATATCTGGAGATTTATTTCTAGATGTAGCCGAATCTTTTATGGGTAAAAATGAATTTCAACGAGCTCTTATTTTATTAGATCCGTTAGTCAAAAGCACTCATTTTAGTTTAGCAGCTGTTTGGTTGAGGCACGCGGAATGTTGGGTTGGTTGTAAAGATCTAAAAAAGGCAATTAAATCTTACGAGGTAGTTAAACAATTATCTCCACAACATTTAGGTGCTAGATTAGCATTAGCTAAACTTTATAAGTTTAAAGGACAATATTCTAAGGCTGCAGAAGTTCTTAAACAAGATCCAGAAATGGACACATTGGATCCTAATGTTATTTACATGAGGACACTACTACTCTTCAAAACTCAAAAATATGACGAATATTTTAAATCAGGAATGTTATTACTTTCAAGACATTGTATTAATATTAGATCCAAAGCCGAACTTGGTGCGTTATCAAGAGCGACCGGAGTACGTCAACGTCTTGAATCATTACAATTGCATAGATTATCTTGTGGCGAAAAACTTATAGAGGAAGATCAGCCAACGTTTATTAATAGCGAAGAACCAAGTGAAAGGAATGAATTCCTTTTATTTATTCAAATGTGCAAATTAGCTTACACATCTAAAAGATTCGGATTACTTCAAAGAATGTGTTTTAGTGCATTGACGTCAAAAAGATTTGAGAAGAGAAATTCTCATATTATATTCTTGTGTTTGGTATCCTGCATTCACAATAACGATTCCTTTTATGGATACAATATTGTGCGCGAAATAGTCAAAGTTTGTCAACGTTCAAATTCCATCAATTTGCTTAATATAGTTATTCAAAGGGCCGAAGATTCTAGACACAATAGATTCATAATGCGTTTACTTGGACGAGAAGAGGCGTTCTCTCATTTGCATATAATGCATGCGAATAATTGCCTCGTCTCAGGAACGTACACTTATGCTCTCAACGATTATATATCACTCTTCAGAGTAACGCCAAATGCATTATTGGCTTTACTAATTTCTGTAACTTTATTACAAATGGCGTGCCAAAAGAATTCTATAAAAAAGAATCAGTTAGTAATTCAAGGTAATTAATACATTCATCTTAATATATTTATCAAGGTTTCAATATGAAATATTATTATTACAAATGATTGGATATAAATAATTTATTGTTGAATTGTAGCTATCGCATTCATAAAGAAATACGCTCAACTACGAGGAGAGGATGGTAGACATGAAGCGTATTATAATAAAGCACGTGTATTTCATCAAATTGGAATGTTTCCATCAGCCATACATTATTATAAATTAGTTCTTCATACAGATCCAGGAGAATTAGTTAAACAAAATGAAGAACTTTTAGATTTGAAGAAAGAAGCAGCCTTTAATCTTCATCTTATATATCTACAATCTGAGAATTTTCATCTTGCTAGAATGTATCTTGAAAATTACATTACTATATAAAAAAAAAAGTAGTGTATATATATATACACACACACACACAAGTTCCTACGTTTATTTTTATACCAAAAGTATTTGTATATAAAAATTTGTGTACATAAAGTATTATCTATAAAAATAAAGTATTTATAAATTAACTTGTTTGTAATTTCTGAGAAACTCCCGTTTGATGAAAAATTTTTATAAATTTTTAACTTTGTAATTTTATATCTTAAAGATTTATTTAAAGATGAGCGTATCGTTATCATCAAGAATTAAATTTAAACAATTGTGTGAAGTCTTGGAAAGAATTATTAAAGCTTGTGCCTCCGAAAAGCTTAAAATTCTACAAGAATTTATTCAACAATATCAGAAGGATGGTGCTAAATTGAAAGAAGAAAATCCAAATGCGGTGAGTTATAAAGAAAGAAAACTAATAAATATTATTAAACATTAATAATTCTTTTCTATTTTGTTTATTAGAATATTTCAATATTTCCCGTATTAAGATTGCTCTTACCAGAATGCGACCGTGAACGTAAATCATATAATTTGAAGCAGAAATTATTGGTGAATATTTACATTCGTGTACTTTGTCTAGGAAAGTCGAGTAAAGATGCTAAGAAATTGATAAATTACAGGTATTCATATTTTTTTATATATTATTATATATATTGCAATAATATTAATATATTTCTATTATAGAATACCTACTTCAAATAAATCTAACGGAAGTGATCTAGCTGAAATAGTTTATTCGATTGTGCGAAAACAATTGTCACCCCAAAAGGAATCATTTACAATAGATAGAATAAATACATTTTTAGATGATATATCAAAAGCGAGCGAAGAAAATAAAAATAAAGATGAATTATTCAAAGAATTGTTTAGACAGATAAGCGCGTTAGAATTAAAATGGTTGACTCGTATTATTTTAAAAAATTTAAAGTTGGGCATTGGAACACAAAAAGTGTTGCAAGGTTTGTTTAAGAAAAAGATATTGGAAATAATATATTATATATCAAGGCTGTTAAAACTAATATTATTGAAATTAATAATTCTTTTTTTTTTTATAGTTTATCATCCGGAAGCATATGAATATTTTTGTACAACTTCTGAACTACGAAAAATTTGTGATAATCTCGATCGAAATAAAAAGAGAATTAATTTTGATATTGAAGTTTTCTCTTTTTTCAAACCCATGTTGTTGGAAAGATTTGCCATTAAGGATGCAGAAAAACTTTTTTACAATAAAGATGAGTACTTCGTACAAACGAAATTTGATGGAGAACGTTCTCAAATACATATGAAAGATGGTATATTTAAATATTTAACGAGACAGGGATTTGATATCACAAGTAACTGGGGATATGGAAAAAGTAATTCAGGTAAATGCAGTAACCATATATAGTATATATATATATATATATATATATTTATATATATATATCTAATTCTTATTAAAGTAATTTTTTGTAGATGGTTTTCTAACTAGTATACTTTCACGTCGTTTAAATCAACAATGCAAATCTATCATTTTGGATGGCGAAATGATGGGCTGGCATAAACAAAAGAAAATGTTTGGATCGAAAGGTATGAGCTATGACGTTAAAAAGCTTACAGCTAAAAGTTCTTTTCAACCCTGCTTTGTGGCCTATGATATTATTCTTTACAATGACAATCTACTTATTAATCGACCTTATAAAGAAAGATTGAATATATTAAAAGATGCATTTCAAGATGAAGAAGGTTCATTAATTAAATGCCAAAATACGATCATTTCTAACAGGTAATTATATAAAGATTACATTTAACATTGTTATAAATATTAATAATTATTTGTTTTATATATAGCAAAGATCTATTGGATATTTTTAATAAAAGTCTTGTCAATAAGGAAGAAGGAATTGTTATCAAAAAATCTGATTCCGTTTACAAACCAAATATTCGCAATGGAACTGGTTGTTACAAATTAAAAGCCGAGGTATAAATATATAAATATACATGTTTTTTTTCAATGAGTATTAACGTAATATTATTATTAAATTAGTATTCAGAAAATCTAATACAAGATATTGATTTGATTATACTTGGAGGCTATTATGGCGAAGGTGGTTTGATAAAAAGTTTTATGATGGGTGTTGCCGAAGTATCTGAAAAAGAAGGGGAAGAACCTAAACAATTTTTTTCTGTCGTGTCAGTGAGCAATGGTATCACAATGAAAGAATTGAAAGAATTTCATAAGAAATTCGAAAAGCATTGGATTAAAGACCGTCCTAATTGTATAATTGGTCCTAGGGTATTTAAAATGTTCATATATAATTTATTATAATTTTATATTATTACTTGTATAAACATCTGTGATTTATATTTTTAGATAGAGCCCCCAGATTTATGGATTCGACCTGAGCACTCGTTGATTTTAACACTTAGAGCAACAGAAATAACAAAAAGTGATGATTATTCAATCGGTTATACTTTACGTTTTCCTCGTATCGTAAAAATTAGAGAAGATAAGCCTTGGTACAGCGCTTGCACGATCACAGAATTTTTATCGTTGATAAAGGTATAAAACAATATACTCGCACAAAGAAATTTCATGGGTCCTAAATTATTATTCAACTTATCTCGTTTTTCTACTTTTCTTTATCTTCTTATATCTTTTGTTTATTTGTTTTTAGAATGCAGGAGTAATTCATAAATTGACTAAAAGACAAGCAACGATGAATGACATCGAAACTACAACAGAACCTGTTATTAAACCTAAGAAAATGCCTAAATCAACTGTGTCGGTGTTCGAAGAAGATTTATATAAGGACAAACAATTGAACAAAAATCTTGTACCGATAACACGTCTGTTAGACGGAAAAGAAATTTGTGTTATTAACGGTAATGATGAAATATCCAAAGAAGAAATAATAGAACAACTTTTACTGCATAGGGCAAAAGTTGTGCAAAATCCAACAAAAGAAACTTATTGCGTCATTGTTGGAAATGATAAAAAAGTATATAAATTATATTACAATTATAATATATATATGTTACTGTCAAAGCCGGAAATCAGGCATTACTAGTAAATCCTCGGCATTACTATGAATTTACGTTGTTTAAATAGTAATTTGATATTGTATAGAATATCAAAGTATTATGTTCAATACTTAGGAAAAACTGTAAGAATTCTTCTGTTTCCGACTTCTTTGGAAAGCTCTTTGCATTGATGAGAATGCCAAGGAATTACTAGCAATGACAGATTTCCGACTATGACGGTAACATATATATTACAGAGAAACGATTTACTGACTCTGTTTCATTTGATTTTAGGCAAAAGCAAGTAATGTAATAAAGACGAACAAATATGATGTGGTTACGTTAGATTGGTACAAACGTATTACCAAAGAAGAAAATTGGGGTGCACTGGAGAGTTTTTTACCATGGGATTTTCTTTCTATTCGTGACACGACAAAACAATTAATAATGGAAAAATATGACGAATATTATGATAGTTATACAATGGACGCCGACGAAGAAAGTTTACAACGTTCTTTAAAAAAAATGGAACCTATGGTAGATTAAATATATATAAAAATACATTTATATATTATTTGAAAAAATGAATACAGTTTGTATCTAATTAAATAATATTAATTTTAGATAAAGGAAGAAGAATTCACTTTTACCGAAGAACAAGAATTGTATAAAGAATTGGATAAAGAATTGTTTGACAATGGAATATCTCCGTTTTCTGTCTTCAAACAAATAATTGGATATTTTAAACAATGTTCCGATTCTACGAAGTTTAAATTTCGTTTTATGGGGGGTCTAATAAAAGAAGATATAAACGAACATATTAATTATATTTTCATCGAAGATAAATCATTAATTTCTCAAGTTAATGATATTATGAATGAATCAATGAAAGTAATTGATAGTAAATGGATAGATGAATGTTTTCAAGATCAAAAATTATATTCCATAGATAAATATATTATTAAATAATAATTTAATGGACATAAATGAGAAGTAAAATGAAATGAATTGGCCTAAAAATAATAAGAAGAAAAAGAATTTTTATCGAAAGTCTATCTGAAAACGGAAATAGCACGTGTGTTTATTTGAAACACCAAAGTTAAAGTAGACTACGGAATCATTTTAGCTTTAGTATTTTCACTAAGCGCCGAGAAACCGAATACTAGGTGGACTGACAGTTAGACAGTTTGCTCATTTAACATCTTCCCATTTCGAAATGGTTCTTCAGTTGAGCCTTTCCGTCTCTCCTTTTATTTTATTAGAATGTGCGTGCAAAATATGAGGCGTAAGGGTCGCAGCTGCAACGTTTCTCTTACAAAGGATGCCTTTCAGAAAGATTCTTAAACGAATTGAAACGAATAAAATTTCACAATGAAAAAGAACACAAATAACAAAAATATTTTAACGCGAGTCTAACCAAAACGCACGATGATTTCAACTTTATCCTTTACATATTTGTTATTGTATAATAATATAATTTTATGTTATATTAATTTAAATATATATATATTTGTATATATTGTTTATAAAAATAAAAAATAAAAAATAAAAAAATTGTGTACAATTCTAATTAAAATTAGAATGAATATACGTATGATTAAATAATTGTAATAGTCAATAAATGTGTTTCTATTATAATTACACGGCATCTTGAAAAATGAATCTGAAATTTATATGCGAATAGAAAACATGTTCATAAATATGTGAATGTGCATGTCTGTGCATGATACGTGTGTGGGTGTAGGACATCTCGTTAGCAGAAAGAAGACTATCTACGTATTACAGCAGAAAATAATGTACGGTTATGAGTGACGTTGTGTCCGCAACCGATCTACTTATAGACACTTCACCTAGAGACACGGGACGCATATTAATTGAGTTTCACATTTTCCGGGGCACACATCAGACTACTCGTATCTCTTTAAAGCATGTCCAATTTATTCATAGGATCTAGCAACTAACACACAACTCAGTCGGCCAGTTATTCAATTCATTCTCTTCTGTATTATTATTATTATTATCATCATTATTATTATTATTATTATTACTATTATTATCATCATCATCATCATCATCTTTTGGCGATCAATACATTGACGATTCATTTTTTCTATTTAATTAGAATCATTGCAAGCACATAATCGCGTTAATTCCTCTTTCATTTTATGTTTTGTTATACATTGATAATTTAATTGATTTTATTATACGTGTAAATCATTAATCAAAATCTTCAAGATTTAGTAATCTTCTTTGCATGATAGATAATATCCTTTGATAATATGTATTTATTATAACTATTATTATTATTATTATTATAATTATTTGTATAAGTTATTGTTGAAGATAATGGATTAAATCTTACAGACCTTTGGTATTCCATTTCTGATGATAGATTACAAGTACAACTACTTGTGCTAGATCGAAAGGTTGATAAATTTCGACATTTATAATTATTATCGTCAAAATATGATCGAGATGATTTATCTTGATCGTAAGAGGAAAGGCTCGTCGTTGAAGAGAATGAACTTCTTGATCGATTCGTTTCAGTATCCTCAAATTTATCTTCAATTATTAATTTTCTTTCCGTACCTTCATTAAAATGTTGACAACGACACAAATATCGATCGCTATAATCTTCCTTAATATTAATTTTACGAAAAAATGATGGCACAGAATAGTCGTTCCTTCTTCGAGAATCTCTATTGATCCTTTTTGAATGTTTTATCAGCATTAAATAGCCTCGATCATTGCTACGTGTTACCTTCATTTTTGATTCTGGATAAATCAATGATTCTGTACTTGTACTGGTTCTTAACTCGTTGTAAACGTATTTATTACTTTCACGATAAGAAGGATTATTCATTCTTACATTCAAATAATTTTTATTCCTAAAAATGTAAGAAGTTTTTACATTAATCATTATTAATTTGTTGTTAAAGCATTAATAGAATAACAAATGATAATTTGTTAGTTACCTAATATTTAATATTGGATTTTGTTTAAATTTGTTTCGAATTGAATCATAATTTCGAGAAATTTCAATTTCATTCTTTTCAATACTATGTCCCCCAAAATGTTCTTCCGAAAATGTATACTCGCAATTACACGCTGTCGGATGACAATCATCTTCTTCTCCTAATTCAAGCTCAGGAACGTATGGTAAATCATCATCATCATCGTTATTATTATTATTATTTGTAACATTATACGTTGCTGCAGTATTTGATTTATTTTCTTCTTTCAAACACGTCAAAGTTTCGACATCAATATTAGTCGTATGCTCGCAATTGCAATTTAACGTAGTTTCTTCATATTTTTTCGTTTCTTTATCCGTGTCATCATCTATTTCTTTATTTCTACATTCATTCCTTTTCAAACAACTTTCTTTTTCTTCGTTACCGCATACAAATTGAGTGTAAGCGTCTTGAACGAAACAATTTTTAGCATCGATGTAAGAACTCGATGTTGTTTCTTCTTGTATCAATTTTTCATTATTAACCGATTCCTTTCGATTATTTTGCGACTTTATAATGTCGCATACTTTTTGCATATTCCATAAATCAGTAACGACGTCCTCAGAAACGCGTAAGCACGTTTGTTTCTTGATTTTATTCGATTTACGTTTGATACATGTACCATTAATTAAATTATACCAACGACACTTGCAGGAATATATTTTATCATTTATTAAATCTGGAAACTGAATATAATTAAAAGAATAAATAATATAATTAAATTAATCTTTAATAATTATTATTAATAATAATAATTATATTACCTTCCCTTGTTTTTTACAACAGAAAGATTTACGTGCCCTCGTATTAACAGCTAGAACCACATTCGTTTGATTATATTAAAAACTTTAAATTAAATATTAAAATTTGTTGTAAACAGTAGTAGAATATTTTTGTTTCTTAAGGTAATAATAAACATTTGCACATTTACGCACGATAATACCATTGTTGTTCTTAACGAGACGTTTAGATGCGATCTTCATCGGACAAGATCTTTCTTTCCAAATACATTTCCCTCTATTTTTGTGCCCTAATGGAAGAACATAAAAAAAAGGAAGGAAAAAAAAAAAGGGAAATGAGGAAGAGTCGTTACGAAAGTGTGTTTTAGCGTAAACACATGATAAAAACGTGAATTACTAACATCCGTTCCTTACATGTGCAGCCATGCTTTTTAGCTTGCATTCTAAAAGAAAAAAAACAAAGAAAACAATAAATAATAACAATTAATTATCGATTAATTTGTGTTAATAAAACGTATTTAATATTAAACTTACGCTTCCTCGCATTCACATCTACCTGGTCGCCTGTTGAACATACATTTTTACTGAATATTATTTATTTTGTTTAAAAATTGTAATCATCGTTAAAGATGAATAAACAAAATAAGCTAGCCATACGACACGGATTACTTATTTATCTTTCTTTCTTTCTTTCTCTTTCGTATCTTATTTAAAAAATTAAAAAATAATATAGAAATCGTATTAGATAATAAAAGAAAATAAATTGTAGGAAATAGATACGCTCGCGTGTATGACTAGCAGTCTAACTCACTTTTCACTTTTTTTTCCTGTCAGAAGTTCTCTCATTTCTGGTTTACACGGATAAGTGGATTCTCTGATAAAAATATTATTTCATTTTTAATATCTTTTAAATTCTTATTGTATTATCTACTATAATCTTGAATACTCGTATAGGAATGTATTATTTACTTGTTTTTCAAAAAACTCATATATAATATCAGCATTCCTGTAAATCCAATAATAAATTTTCCAAGATACCAGGCAAAATTTGTTGTACAATGTGGCATTGCAAATATTCTTTTCAATTTTTCTCTCTCTCTCTCTCTCTTTCTCTTTTTATTTTTTTTTTAAATTATTGAATTTTTTCAGATGTTCTGATGATCTTTAATTTTTTCTTTAATTTCGTCTTTAAGAGAGACATGAAAAATATTTCTATCTAAAAATAAACATGAAAATTTGTTAGAATAAGTCAAATCGCAGATATGACATTAAACAAAATTAATGAAATAAATCAATACATTTAACAATGTGTTATATAGATAAAACTTCAATGTTTCTTTCTGAATGTAACAGGATTTGGTTACTTTTCATTTAAATATCTTGATCTTCTTTAAACATGTTCGTAATTCGTATAATTTGCATTGTTCGTTTTCTGCCAGTATTCGGAAACCTTGCGAGGGAAACAAGAAATTTTTGTATAACAAATAATTGATTATTACAATATTGATGAAAAAAAACAGACGGATATTTTTAAACGAACAAATGCGACATTTGTCGGTAATGCAAATGTCAAAAAGATATAAACAAGTATCAAATCTAACTCAGAGTCTTATTTGCATTCTCGTGTCCTTTGGGGCAGCCAATGAAACAAAATTTTGAGCCAAGAAAATTATATAGAAATCTATCAATCAATTGAAATGACAAATAAATTCATTAAAGACGATGTATATATATATATCATTCTGTATATTGCAAAATAAAAAGAAATGATTAAAATTCGTAAGACAGACAGAGAATGAAAATAAATGTTAAAATATGTAAACGTGTTATCCGATGATATGTGTTTTAGTCATGCATTCTCGTTTGGTCTCTCGTTGCGGTGATATGTAGAAAGATGTTAAATGACCTGTCAACATATTTGCCGTACTGACAACACACTCTCGGCCAAAGACTTCTCTGGTTCCGAAGAAGAGGGAGTACCGTAAGAAAAAGCGTTTGAACGACACCCCTTCGTTTCACGCTCATTAGACGAAATTCCTCGACGCATTTCACGCGTACTCTTTTAGATATATAGATATATATATATATATAAATTTAAACTCGCTTAAATAATACCCTCTCGTTCACGCTTAAATGAAATATTCTTTCAACTTTCAAAGAAGAAAAAAAAAAAAAAAGAGAAAAACAAAAAATATGGAATATATAAATCAAATTTAATTTAAAGAAAATGTTTCATTGATGTGTTACACAAGTAAAATAATATACCGATCAATTTGTAAGAATTTTTTGTAGAAGAAAGAAATAGATAAATGTATGCCATTGTTTAGAGTATTTTGAAGTTAAGTATATATAAATGCAACATTTTTTTTTTCTTTCTCTTTTGTATACATATTAAACGTCTATCGTATACCGCGAAAATAGAAAAGAGACTATCTCGTACGGTTCGTACTATAACTACAGGGTATATCCCACCAGCTGCAAACACATGGCATTCGTTCTGTGATCTCGTTCTAAGAGCTCGTTAATACGATCCTCCTCTCTCGTATGTTGCCAACACACAGTTAATATTAGTTTCGAGTATGTTTTCATAACGCATGAGTGGCACACACCGTGAACTTCCTCTCTCTCTCTCTCTATCTAACAATTTTCTTTAACTAATCTCTCTTCTATCTTATTTTATTTTACTTCCATTTCTATTTTGTTTTTCTTACTTTGAGTATCATTTACATAACATTTACTACATACTTCAACAGTTTCCTCTCTCTTTATACATTATCTCAATATAACTTAAAAAGAATTATTATAATTATTATAATTATAATATTAAATAATTAATTGTGTAAGAATATGTAATGATATTATTTGTCTCATATCTTTGCTTGAATTAATTCAAACGAATCATATACACCAAAAGGTTTCCATCAAACTTCTGTATATTAGAGAATGAATGGTGAGTAAGAAGCTTAAATAGGATGGATGGATAGATAGATAGATAGATAGATAGATAGATAGATAAATGTATGTTTTTCGTTCGACAGAGAGATAGATATGTTTATACTATAACAGAAAGCTATCAAGTTCTCTTCTTGTTCTTCTTCTTCTTGTTCTTCTGCTTCTTCTCTTCAAGTTAAAATGCTGCTACAACATATCGTTAACAAGAGAGGAAGAAGGAGTAGAAGAAAATAATAATAAAAAGGAATAAGAAGAGAACAAGAGATAAAAAGAGAAAAAGAGAGAGAGAGAAAGCTCTCTGGCTCATTGGTCTGTAGTCTAAGAAACTGGCGGAGTTTCATTGACTTTCAGACCAATCCGAAGATCTGAAATCTCTAAAAATACATTTAGAATTAGTAGGAGGAGATGAAGGAGCACCTCCTTCTCTCCTAAACGATCAGAAAGATCCTTCCAAGTATATTACTTATCGCATATCGCTACTGCGTACCAAGTTTAACGGATCCTATACACACATTATTTTAAGATAAATGTATTCTTATGTTGTACAATTAGAAAAATCTTGATTAGACATTTAAAAAAGAAAGAAACAAAAGAAAATATATATAAAATTATGTGATAATATTATCGATGAGAAAAGTGAATTATCAGAAGATTAATAAAATTGCATTAACACTTATCTAATATCTTTCATATTTAAAATATGTATAGATATAGATAATGTTTTTGCACTTTCTTACAATATTTTCTGATCTCATTTATATCTGAAGTTTATCACAGACTCTTATCTTATAAAATATAATTGATATATATATATATATTGACGAATATAAAAGAAATAAGAAAAGAAGAAGGAAAATAAAAATAATAATAAACAAAAGAAAAAGGAAGAAAGTAGTTCGTCATAATGAAAATAGAGAACAACAGTGCTACGAATCAATTAAATTCTGGATTAGACGTCCAACGTTTGAGAAGTCCAAAATGTGCGAGGTGTCGAAATCACGGTGTCATTTCTGGATTGAAAGGTCATAAAAGATCGTGTGCTTGGAAGGATTGCCGTTGTCCTTGTTGTTTATTGGTTGTTGAAAGGCAAAGGGTAATGGCAGCGCAGGTAGCTTTGCGTAGGCAACAACAAGCTCGTGACAATTGTTTCGTTGACAATAATTTCGTTCAATCGTCGCACAATCAAGTACCGGTAGATGTTAATAGTATTCCTAGATTTAACGTTGCCAACGATCTTGCAGCTGTTGCGAAAATGAATAATAATAATAAAAGGACATCTCAAAGAAATTTTCAACAGCATCAAATGCACTTCACTCGTACCAGCATCAGCGTCACCCAAGGATTCTGCGGACTCGGTAGTGGTAATCATAACACCATACCAGAAGTTTGTAAGTTCTCCCACCAATTGTTTCATTTTTCTCGTTGCATCCATATGCAAACCTGTAATTAAATATGCATTATTTATTTTAAATTTAATATTGATGATAATTAAAGTAACATACGTATTGTCTTCTTCTTCTTTCTTTTTTTTGTTTTCGTTTCTTTTTATAGTTCCTTCGGATAATCGTTTACTCCCATCTTTGCCGGCAGTTTCTCAAGGCCAAAAACAGGATCTCGAATCCACCGTAAGATTTCATTCATTTCGTACGTTGTATCCAACGATTCCATGGTTCAATCGTATCACAGAACCCAGAAGATTACAGGACAATATTGATGGTTTCATTTCAACTGTTAAAGACTTTAAAAGTAAAACTTGTGTAGATAAAAAAGCAGCTATTTCTTTTAGCGTTGAATCGATTATAGGTACAAAATAATATAATACAGTGAGGAACATATAATTTATTATAGGAAAGGAAAACAAAAATTTTTAATGAAAAATGTTACTTACTGATAAATTTAAGTTTTTAAAACGTTATTGTAATCTATTCGTTATTTATTATCTGATTAACTATCACCGATGATAGACGATGAAGTATATATATATATATATAAATATTATCTATATGTTATGTTATGTACATGTACATTTTTTTCTTTTTAAGAATCTTAATGATGTTAATGAAATGTCGAAATAAAAGGATATAACTTGTAACGAATTAATCAAGTATTTTGTATCACGATCAATTATCATGATTTATACGATTTAAACTTGAAAAATGGAAAAATCTTCGTAATCTATAAAATATTTATACATTCGTAATGTTAAGTGTTACATATATATATATGCATAGGTCTAGAATTCTATATATAAAATCTTTATTAAGATTCTATATATATATGTATATGTAAAATTCGTTTTTCTTGTGTTATAACATCACAATAAACTCCTTTAATACAGGAACAATTAACAATTGTATAATATATGTAGCAGACTTGTCCTTCCACAATATTGATTATACAATACTTCAGTGATTTTAATTATATCCCATCTTATAATTAATGTTTATATATCATTGAATATATGTAATAATAAATGATTACTTATATTGAACGATTACACTCAAAGTCTTTCTATAATGGGATATAATTATGTATTATTAATAAATAATTTATCGATATCGAGCATTTTACTGCATTTTTTCATGTACGTATCCATATCTGAAAAATCAGACAAAGCCTGATAAATGATTTTATTTAATATACTTGGCCATTCGTTTTCAAGTATTTGTAATTTTTCTATGGCATCAACAGTGAGATCAATTAAGTTCAATAAGTGCACTTTTCCTTTGTGCCTCCAAATTAGATCCTCCTATAAGATGTAAATATTTTGTTGTTGTCCTGAAAAATATAATTTTTACAAATACGATGAAATAAACATACTTGTGTTACGTTTCCCTTTCTCCATTGAAGAGCTTCTTTTCCAACGACACTTCTGAGAGCAGGATCGCTGTTAAATAGAAACTGTTTGGCAGTGATTTGTTCCCCATTTTGTCTTTGCACCTTTTCTAAATGTAATCTTTGCAATAATGGTTGCAGTAAAGAATCTGGCAGTGATTGTATTACGATATCTATCAATCCAGCATATTCCTCATTTGCATATTCAATTTCTTCTTCAGTAATCTGAGTGTATTTGTATATAAATTGTTTTTTAAATATATGTTAATTATTTAATTAATACAAAATATATGTTATTTGTATTTTAATATTATAATACCTCTTTGCCATTGATAGTATGAAGTCCCCAATGTGCTAAGCGAAATATAGCATAAGATCTCCAATTTTTGGATATTATTGGATTTCCTTCCGCTTCTATCCGAATACTTCCAAGACCTTGTGCTTCGGCTAATGCATTAATCTGTCCAAGATGACTGATATTAGTTTCTTTGAATAAAAAATGTTCTACGTTTGGAAAACGATTCTTCAATTTATTTAAAATCAAAGCTATGCTATTAAACTGAACATAGTTGAATTTAACAACATTAACATCTTCTGCTTTTAATGTATCCCACGAACGATCAATAAAACGTAATGCACCTTGGCCAAAAACATTTAAACAACGACCAATTATTTCAATTAAATAATCACTGCCTGTAATTAAATAAATATATAGGATATAAAATAGTTGTGATTAATTTTAATATTAATTATTTCCATTACCTTGTTCTCTCTCTCTTGGTAAAATTTGTTGCGGCCTTGGGCTTGTGGACACCGTGGCTCTATATTTTACTCTAGCAGTAGCTGCTCTGTTACTTTTATAATAAACTATTTTTTTTACATGCGCACTTTTTACTCTGTGCTTATCCTTTTCAAAATCATGATTCTTATGTGTTATATTTTTACTCAACGACGAAGTACTTGAATCGCTTAAAGTAGACTTACTACTATCAAGACTATTAATCTTAGAATTTATAGAATAATATTTAACGTGATTACTATTTGATTTAGCTTGGATTGTTTCACAATCGTTTGAAATATTTGCTTCGGATATTCCATCTTCGTGGTAAGATTTTGTAGACGAATCTTCTAACTTGATGTTAGATTCTACATTATCATCAATAAATTGTATAGTTGTTTTGTGATTCTTGTAAACCGATGGTTCAGCAACATGATTTGTCATACTTATTAATGTTTTAGATGTTGAAGATAAATCTCCATCTTTTCTAACATCAATTTTATTATGCCCAGAATATTTTTCAGAATCAACTGAGGATGTGCGCCTACTTGAGTGTATTAAATGACAGCGTAAACCACTTTTTAAACTTTCATGACTTTCTGAACTCTCGGTTTCACTATTGGCACTACTCGTAACATCATTTAATGTTCCTAAACTATTACCGAGTTTCAATAAATTTTCATTAAATTTATTATTCATTAAATTGTCTATTATAGAACTTAAAATAGGTGGAAGTTTAAATTCTAATGGATATGTTTTAGAAGTGTCTTCTAATTTATGTAAACTATCTGTAGAATTGCTTCTTTTATTTATTTGTATTTTCGTAGCTTCTACTTTTTCATTAATAGATGTTAAACTTCCAAATCCTTTTAATCTTGCTTTGCTTAAACTTTTTGGTCTAATAATATTAAGTTTGTTATGCATATTATTGTTATTATTAATTTTACAATTATTCATCTTATTGTCATTGGTAGTAGGCTTGCTTTTTGATCTCAAAAATTCCCAATTTGTTTTTGCATTAGAAATGATCTCTTCCCGTTGTACATTCATACATACTTGCGTACTAAGATCCAAGAAAGCTGAATTAACTTGTTCCTTAGCAGTTCTCCAAGCTATAGCAGTTCTACGAATTTGTTCGGTAATTTGCATTGATGATAATATTTGAAGATTAGGTAAGTAAGATACAAGGAAAGATATATAATCGCTGTTTAAAGTTATCGGATTTCCATCAATTGAAATTTCTTTGATATGAAACGCTTTGACTATGCTACCCATATCTTCTACTCTGAAACAATTAATTGTTAAAATAAATTAAATTAATGATAAATATATCAATGAGAATAATCGTTTTACTTACTTGTATATATCATTGTTACTTAAATACAATTTCTGCAGTTGTGGTATATCACCGAATCCCAAAAGCTTTTTTATTCTATTACGTCGAAGATTTAATTCCTTTAAAGACGTCAAGCCATGAAAATCGTTACATCCAACTATCTTAATAATATTCCCAGCTAAATTAAGAACTTTCAGAGACGAAAGACCATTTAAACCTGTTATTTGTTGTATCTGATTGCCATGCAAATCTAACACTTCGAGTTTGCAAAGTTGCATTAATCCCTCTATCTTTTTAATCCTATTTTTACCCATTAAAAATACTCTCAAGTTTTCTAAGCATTCCAAGCTGCAGATCTTTTCTATTTGATTATCGTACAAATCAAGAAATACTAATTTATTTAATTGTTCAAAATTGCATCCTTCAATCTTCGTTAAAAGATTATGTTGTAAAGATATCAATCGTAATTTTGATTCTCCGATTATATTTGGAAATACAGTCAAACCTCTTCTATCCAGGGATATTCTATCAGGATTTTTTTCTCTTTCTGCTGGTCCTCGTATTGCGCTGATTGTTTTTCCTTCTCCCATCCATTGCAACGTAACTGCATTAGAACTTTCTACTTCAGGTGATTCAAAGTTAAATGATGATCCTACGGTACTAAAAAATCCTACAGATATAGAATACTTCGTTGTCTTATATAATGAAACATTTGATATCAAAGTTTTTCGATTACCTTAAAGAATGATATGAACGTTTGGACAATTTAAGCGGTGTAAGTGTTCCAGGTAAAACCGGTAGTGCTGGTGCAATCGTTAAGAATTTACTCTCATCCTGAAATTCTGTTTGAATGGCTGATCTTCCTCTGATATTAAAATTAACAGTTTTTATCTAAGCAAAGAAAGTAATAATAATTTAAAAAAAAAAACAAGATATTTATTACTGTTTTAAAAAAAGTGTTTCTTTTTTTTTAAATTGATAATATTTTGTTCAAAATATATATAAATATATGCATACCTGTGCTTCTATCTTATTGCTTACTGGCATCACATAACCGAAACGTAAAAAGATTGTTTTAATAATAATTGATTAATTACACGAGTTTTTTTTTCTTTTTTTTTTTTACCTATCATTTAATTAATATCGACATATTTGTAATGTTACGCCACCGTGTTTTATGTTTGAAGTCAAGGACATTAGTTTCGTGTTTGGTATTGCGCGATAGAGCACCATTTGATTGTTACCTAAAATATGATTTGAATTTGAATTTTTATCCTGTTATTATATTTAAACAAACTATCTATATAAAACGAATAATGACTTTTAATTAGTATCAGAAGAACATATTTTTATTATTTCTTAATTATTTTTTATATTATTTTATAATAATCATACACTTATATGCTATAATATTCCTTCCAACTTCGATCGCACGCGCACTTTTGAAATTCGTATCTTTTTACTATATCTACTATGTAACTCAGTACAACAACTATTACAAATGGAAAAGATATTAATAATTAAATATAATTTATTCGTTAAATATTTTTATTATCGTAATATTTAAATTTTGCAATAAAATAATATATTTATTTTAACATTTTATATTTAAAAATAGTTTTTGCATATCCTCTCTGAAGTTGTGCGTTTATATGGAGCGTGAAATTATCTACTACTAGTAAATTTGTGTTTACATAGGTTAAAAAATTAATTAAATAATGAATACGTTGTGTCGAATATCTCCAAAAAATATTATTTCTACGTGTTATAAAATACAAGCAAATAATTATGCTGCACCAGGTACGAATGTTCTTTCTATTTTATATGCATGAATTAAAAACTATTACAAAGTTGTACATTTAATATAGGTTAAAATATAGGTTAAAAAATAGATAAAAATAATACCCTAGAGTATTGTTAAAACAAATAATAGTTTTAATTTAAATTATTTTCTAATATTATTATAATTGTTATTACACACATTATATATAATGTGTTATGACAAAAAGAAATTTTAAAAATTCTATAAATTTAAGTACTATGATAAACACAATAATAATATAAGATATTTTCTTTTTATTTCCTTTACTAGGATCAAAAATAACACTTGGAAAAGGTGTCAGTTCGAAAAAAGGTGTTTCTTCAAACAGGATGGTATTCCCTGTCGAAAAAGATACTAATAAATTAATAACTTATGTTTGCGGATCCAATTATTTTAAAGAGGGAGAAGATATTAAACTTAAACCTGATTCAGAATATCCAGATTGGCTTTGGACTCTTCCATTGACACCACCACGTCTGGAGGATATGGATCCAAATACAAAACAATATTGGCGTCGTTTAAGAAGGCTCGGTTTACAAAATAATAATTTAAAAAGAAAATTTAAATAATTGTCGATAGATTATGTATAAATAATAATTAAATAATATCTATGCAAGAGGAAACGTATATTAAATAAAATTTGTAAATAGAACTTTTATTAAGAACGAATAAAATAATTAATAAAAAAAAGAAAAGAAAACGGTTAATCGATATTAATGCATTTCCATACTCTATTTTAATTAAAGCTTATCTCATATTCTCAGAAATAAGACAAGCGTTAATTATATCTTAATATCTTGATTGGATATTTTTACAAATATCTTTGCGGGAGTTTTATAGGTGTTGTTAAAAAATACAAAAAAAAGAATTAATACTATCATTAATAATTAACAAAGAGTTACACCGGTATGTTTGCAATGAATAATGTATGTAAATATAGATTACAGAAAGAACTAGCTAGTTTTCCTGATTTATTACAACTATAGAAATAAAGTAAAAATAAAAAAATGTCTTTTGCAAATAAACTATATAAGAGAGCGTCTGTCCAATTAGCAATAAGCCGCATAAAATGTCTAATATCTCTATGATAATCATTGGGTATTGTTTGATATCAAGTAAAATAATAAAATTAGATTATGATAATGGTGACTTGTTAATCCATTTTCTTAGATTAAACAGATAAAAATTTAATTTTGATTTTGCATATATACAAGCTATGTCCGTTTATTCTAACAATATTCTAACAATCAAGAGTAACCGAGAGCATCGTTGCTTAGAAGACTATACCCGTTATAGTATCATCTATAAAATATAAACATTATACTCACAGGTATGATTTCATAATCTTTTCTTTTTGTTACATTATATTATGTTAGAACAAATAATTGTTCTTTGAATTATATTTGATTATAAATGGAACATAGAAGAATTCTTAATCAATTATTTCTAATCTATCTGTAATCAGACAAATAATCAACTACTTAATCAACAACAATCTTTTTTTAAGACTAAAGATTAAGAAAGAAAAAATTGGTATACAATAATTATCTATAGTTTAACGAATTATTATTTATTTTCCATCACTTTTATGGTAAATGATTTTTCTTGTTTTTTTTCGTGAAATTCTTATGTGTATTTATATGTATTGTATATATATAAAATCAAACGCTACAGATATACCAAAAATTGATCATATCTGTTGTGGAATCAAGTGTTTTCAAAATTATCAAAAATTAGATACATGGAAAGCCTTTTGCTTAATTACGATATTAATATATATATATATATAGATACATAATGTATGATAGTGAAAGATAGATACGATATCTATGTGAAAAACGAGCTCTAGTAATCACTGATTAAAGTCATTTTGATAGGAGTGTCAAAAATTTATAAGTGTATGCATGATAGTCTGTTTGTGTATGTGTTGTTGGCCTATTATCAGCTATAAATACGAAAATTTAATAAGATTTGTCATTCATTAGTCAAGATCTTTCGTAGCTCTTTGACAAGGTAAGACACTTGAGTATTTAAAAAAAAAAAATAAAAAAAGATTCTATCAATTATTATGTACATTTTAATTATATTTTCATCTAAAAATTATTCATATATATGTATTTAAAAATATTCTGTCATTTACTTTAGTATCGATTCTAACACCTGTCACCATACATTTTCTATTTTAATGACCTTGAGATAAGAGTATAGAGAGATTTCTGATAACTAACATAAAGATTCTCCCCATGAGTCATTTTCAGATTGAAACAGTTTATAAGTCGTTCGATGATATTACTATATCAGAAGAAAATCGATTAACTTCAAGCTTTGTTATATATTATCACTTTTTTATTATTTAATTATTATAAAAATCTTTTATAGAGCAGAACTTTTCCTTACAGATGAACACTTGGATCGTGTTCCTGGCAGCCTTTGCGGCTTTTGCTGCAACTGCGAGAGCAGATTGTAAGTCGATATATTTTTTTCTTATTTCTACTTATAGAAATATATTTCTTTTGACGTATGTGTTATTATTTTATAATTATATTTTTCATATTTTATTTATTCATTGAATTTTTCTTCTTTCTTAATAGACAAAATCGTCTGTTATTTTGGTAGCTGGTCGACTTATAGACCTGATGCAGGCAAATTCGAAGTAGAAAACATCGATCCAAATCTTTGTACTCACATAATTTACACATTTGTTGGAATAAGCGAAGAAGGAGAAGTTAAAGTATTAGATTCTTGGCAAGATCTTCCAAACGATTACGGAAAGAATGGTTTTGGTAGATTCAACAAACTCCGTAAAATCAATCCAAACGTTAAAACTATAATCGCCATCGGAGGATGGAACGAGGGTTCGACAAAATATTCTCGCGTTGTTGCAAATCCTGGTCTTCGTGCTAAGTTCGTTCAATCCGTTGTCAATTTCTTAAAAAAATATGATTTCGATGGATTCGATGTTGATTGGGAATATCCGAATCAACGTGGAGGCAAGGCTGATGACAAACAAAACTACGTTTCTCTTTTAAAAGAACTTAGAGAAGCATTTGACAAACATGGATACATTCTTAGCGCGGCTGTTGGTGCTGCTGAATCTTCTGCTTCTCAATCTTACATCATTCCTGAAATGTCCAAACATTTGCACTTAATCAATCTTATGGCTTACGACCTTCACGGTTCTTGGGAATCCACAACTGGAATCAATGCACCTCTTTATCCCCAAAAAGGCATAACTGGTAACAACGCTAAACTCACTACTGTAAGTTCATCATTACTTATTTGCATGTAATATTTACTTGCCCCCAGAAGAGAGATCAATATTATTCATTTTAGGATGCAGCAATACAATATTGGCTAGATCAAGGTGCCCCACCTGAAAAATTGATTGTCGGCGTACCTTTCTACGGTAGATCTTTTTCTCTTCAAAACGCTCAAAATAATAAGGTTGGAGCCCCAACCACTGGACCAGGAATGGCAGGAGAATACACTCGTGAACCTGGAATGTTGGGATACAATGAAATTTGCAAAAGAGTACAGAGTGGTAAATGGACTGTTGTTTACGACGAGGATCAACGCGTACCTTATGCATATAGCGATAATCAATGGGTTGGCTATGACAATCCTCAGTAAGTATATGATTACTTTAGATGTGTTCATGAAATTACTTCAAGAACTGAAAAAATTCATTATGTGTTATTTTCTAGATCTTTGAAGGAAAAAGCTGAATATATTAAAGCTAAGGGTCTTGGCGGTGCTATGTTGTGGAGCGTTGAAACTGACGACTTCCAGGGTGCATGTGGAGAAAAATATCCTCTTCTGAAAGTTTTGAACAATGTTTTGCTAAATGGTCCACCTTTAAAACCCACCTCACCTACTAAACCAACAGAATCTACTACACCAACCAAACCTACTAAACAAACTAAATCAACAGAATCTACTGCACCAACCAAACCTACTGAATCAACAACTGTCACCCCACCACACGATGGTATTTGCACCAAGGAAGGATTTGTTCCTGATCCTCATATCTGTTCTAAATTCTATCAGTGTATTCGTATCGATGGTCACTTCAAAGCCATTGAATTCAACTGTCCCGATGGTCTTGTTTTTAATCCAAAAATATTAGGCTGTGACTACCCAAGTTCAGTTATATGTCCATAGAACAAATAAAAATGATGCATTTTGTAGAACTAACTTTCTTACTTGACTGCAGTAAAACCTTTTTTCTTATATTAAAAATAAATAATATATACATATATATACAATCCATATCTTTTTCTCTTTACATTCTATAAATTAATAATATTAATAATAAAGATATTTAATAAGATATAATTTATATTGTCTTTTGATACAGTGAAAATAAATTTTATCATTTGTTCCAAATCTATTTAATAAAAGTAATACTAATACAAATAACAGCTTACGTGTACTGCGTTATATCCGGAAACTGATTAACATAATAATATTTCTCTTTCGATTCTATCAGTACTGTTTTATTCGATTTTATAGGGAGGACATTTATTAAGTTTAATGTTATTTCTACAGGTCTTACTGAGCCAAAGAAGTCAGTTATAGGAACTTTATCGGGATCTCGTTTAAATAAATCTTTTCTTACACCGACTGTGGATAAACAGTAATGTTTTGGACACACTTTGAGCTGTAATAAAAATATATATTTAATTAATATTGAAATGATTAAATTAAAATTTAATTTATACGATAGAATACTAACGAATTCTGCTAATGTTCTACTACTGGTGGGTTCAACTTTTTCTAAGAAGTCGAGTGCATAGTATGTAAACCGATCTATAACATATACACCTATTGCAGGATCCACGTGATGCTAACAAAGTATACAAAAAAAGTAATTAGTTAACTCAAAATATGTAGAACAATTTTGGATATCGAAAAACTTACGGATAATGAATCTTCTCCAACTAAACTAGAAGTAATTGCTAAAATATTAGGAGAATAAAACTTTTCGTACATCGAACTAGCTTGGCATGTATCTACAATAAATAATATCTCGTGATATCTTCGCTTTTGCCACATTTGTTCTAGAGCATCCCCGAGTTCTCGACTAGTTATTTCTTCGGAATCTTGAAACTTAAGAAATCCATTGCCTCCGTGACCAGTTAAATAAATTAATATATTAGACCGTTCATCTGTTAATAATTTTTTAGATCTTGGAGTCTCAGGTGCCAATCGACCAGTTAATAATCTTACAAAATTTTCTACGGTTACTTCGTAACCCCTGTAATCAACCTCAACATCATCACCGTAAACATTGATGTGTTGTTTGACGTTGTTAAAAACTGTGGCAGGTCTAGGATTTCTAGGATTACATGCCATGTCATCGGCAATCATTAGAATTATTTGTGAGTCAGGTATTCCTAAACGTTTAACACTTCTGTATATGGATAACACATTTGCAACATGTCTATAGTTAAACCAAAATCTAGAAGTATCAACTAACACTGCCCAATTATTTGAGTGTCCTGTTTCTTTAGTATTATTGTATTTCTACAAATTCATTAATTATTCATTAAAAAAGAGCACAATTAATAACACACACACAAATGATAATCAAAACTTACTAACCTTTAAAGAATGACATGAAATTGTTAACACAGACAAGATAATTATTATCAATGTATAAATCGATTGCATTTTGTATGCTTTTTTTACACAGTAATGATATATCAAATTCTATTTCACATACTTTTTTAAATAACGTTAGAATATTACAAAAATCACACTCAAGAAACAAGGAGAATATAACCTTTTAAAAATGAAGCGACACTAGCGCCAACTACACTGTTATACATTAACTAAAATGACGTTTACATGTATGTATCGTGTTACTGTATGAGTGTATACATATGCTGTTATATACACATATACATATTTTAAAATATAAATAGAGAAAAATTGTTGAATTAATTAAAAAATAAATTGAATAAATCTTTCTCTATTGATATATCTATAATTTGATCGAACTTTCAAATGTTTCATATATATCACGGATTTTTATTGATTATTATTCTATAGGATTGTGATCATTAAAAATCTTTTATTTATTCTGAAAATTCTCCCTGTTCCTTGCAATTACAAAACACATGTTTCCTTCTAAAAATGTAATCCGTAAGATCTTATGGAAAGATCGTATCCTTATACGAGGTAATAACTTTTCAATGTGACATTTCAATTTCACTCGGAATAATATCGCTTCCTCGTAAAAATGTGTACATAATGCATAGTAAGTATATGCTTACTTAACTATGCATAGGATATATGCGTGTGTATATATATTTATATATATATATACATAATTTTGTGTGTAATAAATAGCTGTGTATTATCACAGCTTACAATACATAATATAATAATATTAAAATAGACGAAAAACGCAATGCCATTCGTAATAAACAATATGGCAATGATTGTTAAATTTAAAACAAAATCCGTCTTTTCGTAACAATAATGGCTGTACTAAATGTCTGCACACAATATAAAACAAAAATTAATATCATTAAAAAAAAAAAAAGAACACACAATAGTAATAATAAAGTAAACTTATGAAAAAATAAAGAAAAACAAAAGAAATACAAAATAGAAAAGAACGATCATTTAAAAATGTGAAAAAGTCTATACCGAATGGTAGTAGTAGTAAGTAGGAGAGTAATTTAAATGCATATCATATATAAATGTTGGTATAACAAGCTTATAAATTTGACGTATTATACGTATACATAAGATACGATTCGCGCAACTGTAGTTTTATTTTAATTAATTAATGAATATATAAATTCGCGAACGCAAGCGCGAAATATCGTAAAAAATGCTTTTCGCGCGCTATAATTTGAGAGACACAGATAGCGCCACTGGACCGCGGGAAAATTCAAAAAGAGAAGACCGCGAAGAATACGAATCTTCCAAACGAATTGTTCGCAGTGTTCTATTTTATTTTTCTAATTAATCAAAGATTAATTTCACATTTCGTGATCGATCACAGTATTTCTTTTGGTTTTTTTTCTTTTTCTTTTTTAAATAATGATAATCGATAAATCAAGAGTTTTCGAATATAAATCAAATAATTTTCGAATATGAGTGACAAATTTCTTAAGAAATAAAAAAATATGTATATCGTAAATACGTTCCGCGTGTTTTTTACAGCTGCAGAATCAAGACATACATATTCATACGTTTCTTTTATATATCAAACATAGTTACATGTATATGTTAATCATCGTATATGTACGGTTTTTTCTTCATTTTTTCTTTGTTTCTTTTATCTTTTTCTTACGGCAATACGAACAATAAATCGATGAATTTGTATGGAATGTAATAAATGGTTATGCCATGCAATTATTATACTTGTTATGTTAAATCAAATCGAAGAATACAGAATGAGATAAAACATAAATATTATCAAATTCGCGAACGAATAATCGATGATACTTTTTTAAAATTAAATAAAATTAATATCTGTTTATGTCTGTATAAATGAGAATAAAGTAATGATTGTTTTTACAAGTTTACAATTACAATAAAAACAATCTAAATTGTCTAACTATTAAATTTTGATTGTGAATCTCACACTCGATCCGTAATATTTTAATCAAATGTTTTTTTCCGAATCAATCCGATTATTATTTTAAATATCAACGAGTGTTCTGTTAAATATGATTAACGACATTGTACTAATTATCACGCATACACACACACACACACACACCAATTTAAATTTGAAATAATCGCCATTCGAAATTATTCGCACAAGTATCTTCGTATACACTAAATATATATTCAAATGATTATTAATTAATAATATTAATAATTCTACATATTATATTATATACCTTATAATCGCACACGAATTAGATCCTCTTTCGTTAATGTAAAAAATGAATCCTGTAATCTCTCTTTCTCTCTCTCTTTAACAATAAAATGCGAACAACAGCGATTATTTAATTTAGAGAGAGCGTTTATCCTCACCGTTCGACGTTTAGATCCGTTATGACATATCAATATGACTCAGGCTTATTTTTATTTTTATACTCGACGCTTATTTATAATTATTACAAAACACGATAACGAGAACGATGTCGTCAAACAAAAACATTGTCTTTTAAATTTTTTTTTCTTATTAAATGTTAAATATTATATAATATATAAGAATTGTGATCATTTAATAAACAAGAAGATCTAAACGTCGCGTTATTACACGATTTTATATTCGATTAATTTTTTTTTTTTTTACAAACACACGATGGGATTTTTAACGCGCGTTCTAGTTTAATTAACTATGAATAAGTTTTTTTCGTAATTTTTTTTTTTCTTCTTTCTTTCTATTTTTTTTGTGTTTTTTTTTTGTTTTGTTTTGTTTTGATTGAAGCACCATAAATATCGTTTCAATAATATTCCCCGTTAATCTCTCTCTCCCTCTCTCTCTCTCTCTCTCTCTCTCTCTTCTTCGTATATTTCTTCTCTTTTTATTTTCTTCGTTCTTTCATCTTTTTTTTTTTTTTTTTTTAATTTCTTTTTTATACTTTTTGATAATTCCTCGTTGATTATTATTATCTTAAACGCATAGAACGTCGTCAATTAAATCGAGGAGGAAGAAAATATTGTGCTCAAGTTGCAATTGTTTAATTAATTAATTAATTAATTAAATAATTAAATTAAATTAAATTAAATTAAATTGATGAATTTTCCTTCACGAATATCAGATGTTCTACACGCTCGAATAAAAGCGAGATATAGATGTGTACACGTATGTATGTGTATATAAGCACTCTATTAAATACTATTAAGATATATATTATCATTATTATAATAATATAATATTGACGTATATATATATATATAATAATTATAATAATATTTTATTAAAAATACGATTCGATTATAATTTTTATTATGCGCCGCGGACCGGAGCGTGCGAGCTCCCGATTCGTTCGTTTATATTAATTAATTAATTAATTAATTAATTAATACATGCACACACACATACACACAGCAGTAACGGGGGTGGTTAGGGTTGATGTTGGAATTTGGGCTATTAAAAAACAAGAGATAGAAAAATATACGTACGTGTAAATATACGTTCTATTATTATTATTATTATTATTATTTCTTTTTTTTGTTTGTTTCTTCTTTTCATTGAATTTTATTTCCCTCTCTCTCTTACATTTTTCTTTAATGCACAAATTTTCTTTGTCTATTTTATTGTTGAGTGGTTATTGTTGGGGAATGAAATTGTCAAAAAGTTTATTTTTTTTTCCTTCCTTTTTTTTCTGTTTTTTTTTTTTTCCTTTTTACAAAATGTACACAACACACGGCGTGCAAAGGCTACTACGCGATTTTTTTTTTTATTGAGAATGAATTAAAAATTCCTTATCTATTTTATTTTATTTTATATTTTACTTTTTTTTAAGTTTATCGAAAAATATTATTTTTAAAGTCAGAAATCTCGATTGAATTTCTTCTTCTTTCATATCTCTTTACTTTACTTTTCTTTCCTTTCTTTTCTTTTCTTTTTTTTTTCTTTTTTTCTATTTTATTTTTCTTTCCCCTTTTTTTTACCCTGGGTCTCTACTTAAATTTTCTAAGAATAAAATAGATACTTTTGTTTATTTTTTTTCCTTTTTTTTCTTTTCTATTTCAAGTTTTTTTTCTTTTTTTTTTTTGTATACAATATATTTTTTGTGTAAACTGCTGGGCGGGGTGGGGTGGGGTGGGGGGTAAAAGAACAGGAGAAGAAGAAGGAAAAGTATAAGATGATAAAAAGATGATATATCGTTTGCTTGAAACAGTCCTCCTCCACCTCCTCTCGAATATTATTATTATAAATAATGTCTTTGTTAAGCTGTTTTTGTTTTTTTTTTTTTTTATGTTTAAACGATGCGACAATGTATTATTATTTTTATTTTTTTTTTTGTTATTCTCTATTCTTATACTAAACCACACAACAATTCTCGTATGTGAAATTTTCACCGGATATATATATATTATTTTATTTTATTATCTTTCATTTATATATTTTGTAGTTTTTTTTTTTTCTTTTTTTGTTTTTTTTTTTTTTCTATTAGCAATTTTAGAATGTACGTTTCGTTAAAATGTTTTTTTCTTTTTTCAAAAGTGCAATTGAATTTTTGCGATTAAACGAAACCAAATGTTAGAGTACAGTTCGATAAAAAAAAAATAAAAAAAGAAAAAAAGAAAACAAGAAAAAACTGTTTAATAGATTTTAATAGAGAAATGATTTCTTTTTTTTTTTTTCGTGTTATTTTTTTCCCCCCATACCAAGTTATTCTATTTAATTCTATCGTGTGTCTATTGTCTCTCGCAAGAAAATAAATTTTTACAAACGACGTTTTGCACATTACAAACACGTCCGATGTTTATTCTAGGCAATGCATTTTTTTTTCTTTTTCTTTTTCTTTTCTTTCTTTTATTTTTTAATCTATTTTCGAGTAGTCTAACTAAAGGGTTAGGGGATGATGGGTGGTGGGTGGTGTTTGCAGTCCGCGGGCACAATAGTTCAACTATTTCTTACTTTTTTTTTTTTCTTTTTTTTACGTAAATATGCATCTACGTCGTATATTTATATGAAACAGAAAGAAGAAAAAACAATAATAAGAACTCGCGTTAATTAAATTTTTGTACGTATGAATTAATAATTAAAATTATTGAATTAATTACAATTTAATTTCATATATCGACGCATATAGATATTTACCATAATCGAAAAATGATTTCATGTTTGTCCTGTTCCTATTTACATATACATATACATATATATATATATGTGTGCAATAATGTATTTATGCAATAACGTATGCATGTGATTGATTACGTTTGGCTCGAATACTATCCCTGATATTTTCTTGTTTTTTTTTTTCCATTATCCTTTTCAAACAATTCTTTCATTAAATTTTGTTACACAATAAAAATAATTAATCGATTATGATACGTAAATAATACGTGTGATTTGTATAAAAAGAAAAAAAAAAAAACAATAAATCGAGTTTAACCAACGTACGTAATATAACAATTAATAATAATAATAATAATCATTTGTCCGGCAACATTTTTCGTTTGATCTCGTTTATTTTCCATCGTTTGTTTGTTTGTTTGTTTGTTTTCTTTTTCTTCTTTTCTTTTAATATGATTTTCGTATATATAATTAATTAATAATAAATGCTTCAAATATTTTTAATAATATTAATTATATAAAATGGGATCATCACATACTTTTACACTGAACGCACTTTGTTTTACAATAATAATCATTTTTTATTTTTCATCATCATGCACACAAAATT